>NC_037677.1:129341788-129394367 GCF_003255815.1 Theropithecus gelada | reverse complement strand
CACCACTACCCCACCTCTACCCCACCTCTACCCCACCTCTAACCCCTCCACCCCCCCCTCCACCCCACCTCTACCCCACCCACCCTGTCCTCTCCCTGCCTTTTGGACTCTCCTCATCCCCAGCCAAGCTCTGTCCCACCTCCTCACCCTCCTCCTCTCCATGTGGAAGCCCCTGCCCACCCTGTCACCGGCCTCTGACCCACTGTAGCTGCCCTGAACAAGCCCCACAAGAGCCGGGCCCCATTGGACCCTTGCCAGCCCTGCTTTCTGGGCCCAGCCACGAAGGGCCTCCCCCTCTTCCCACCTCAGAGGCCTGCACACCCCTGCCAGGCTTGGTCCAGAGGCGAGGAATGCCCTTCCACAGAGCCCAGCCACCCACCTGCCTACCTTCAGGCCACCTGACTGCCCACGAGGCTGCGGTGAACCCAGGCCCTCCCCACGCCATCTCTGGCGGTCACAGCCGTGCCCGGTGCATGCGGGCTGTGGTGTCCAGGTGGATCCTGTGTTGGGCAGGGGCACAACTGGGGCACACCTGGGGCACGCCTCCCTAGTGGCTGCGGCCCCTCCCTCGTCCTGGGCATCTAAATGCATGGAACGGCCAGAGATGGAGCCCTCAGCAGCTGGGACACCTGCTCTCTGGCGGGTAGCCCCAGCTCATCAGCCCACCCTCCCCTCTGTCCCCGCACCTGCATCTACACCTGGGAGGGGCCTGCCCAGGTCCAATCGAGCACACAGGGCATCTTGTTTGGCCAGAAAGTGATGCCTGGGAACAGGACACCGCCTTTCTGCTGCAGAAGATACACAGGCAGCCCTGGAGCTGGGACCTGCTTTCCACCGCCGCTCCCGTCCTCTCCTCACCCTCCGACCAGCACCCCTCTCTTCTTAGCACAGGCTGCCCTGTGTTTCTGTCCCAGATCATGTGGCTGCCCAACTCCCTGGCAGCAGGCCCCGGACAGGCAGGCCGGGCTCTGGGAGCCTCTGAGCCGCTCTCAGCATTGGTGTCCAAGTGCGACTGTCCCGAAGCCTTTCGCCCCAAGCGGGAGCCTCTAAAAGACAGGGCTAGGACGAGGCCAGCAGGAGCCCCAGGAGGCTCCGGGGACTAAGCTTCCTGCCGCCCAGGCAGGGGGAGACAGATCCCCCCGAAGACGAGCCAGAGTGGGGCTGCGCCTCACTGAACGCCGATCCCGCTCATCAGCACATCACTGAAATATAATTAAATGGAATCAGATACAGTCATGCACGCTGCAGCCGGTGCTGACTCCAGAGAAGCCTCTGGAGTGCAGGAGGGCGGGGAGGGTGGGCGTCCCACTCGAGGAGCCACAGGGCTGCAGGAGCCGGGCAGGACAGCAAGTCCTGCCAGGGAGTGCGAGGGCGGCCGTGGGCCCCACCCGTCCGCTGGCAGAGTGAGCGGCCCTGTCTTCCCCTCACCCAGTGCCTCTGTCTGCCTCTGCCTCTCTGTCTGCCTCCTCCTTCTCTCTACCTTCTCCGATCTCCCTGCCTGCACACGTCTGTAGAGGAACCCACACATGTCTGAGTCTCTCTCCTTCAGGAGCTGGATGAGCCCTGTGCAGAGGCCCAGTGCCTGCTCCTCCTCGCACAGTTGGCCAACAAGGAGAAAAACTATGGACAAGCCAAGAAAATGATCGCACAGGCCCAGCCCCTGGGCGGAAGTGAGGAGTTCTGGTACAATTCCACTCTGACCTTGGCAGAGGCGCTCTTGTCCATGGAACACCCAGGAAGAGAAGCTACGGTAAGAGGCAGGGGGACCTGGGGCTGCACGTCGGATGCTCTGCCTGGCAGACCGCTGATGACACGCCCGGATCCATCCCTGCCCACCCTCAGACACGCCGGTATCCACCCCCACCCGTCCTCAAGCAGGCCTGTATCTGTCCCCGCCTGCCTGTCCTCAGACACACCCGTATCCACCCCCACCCGTCCTCAGGCCTGTATCTGTCCCCGCCTGCCTGTCCTCAGACCTGTATCCATGCCCGCCTGTCCTCAGACACACCCGTATCCACCCCCGCCTGTCCTCAGGTGTGTCACATATTTCAGAAGCTCATCAATGCCTTCAAGATCCTCAAGAAAGAAAGACCAAACCGACTGCCTTTATTGGAATTCATGATCACAGATCTAGAAGCCAGGTAACTCCTTGTAAGAAACACTGTTCATTAGCGTGAAAGCTGTGGTTTCCTCTTTTCCGTCTGCGATTTTTGTGCCATACGTCCAGCCTGTGCAAGTTCAGAGGCCCACGTCATGGGGCCTCATATCCACAGCTTTCCGCACAGCTCCAGAAAGCTCCAGAAGTTTCCTGAGCTTGCTTCAGGCTTTCTCTGAGAAGTGGGCCTTGCATCCACGTGTCCTGTCTGGCTTCGAAAGGCAACTCCAGGGCCTTGGGAAGGGCCTAGGAACCCTTTTCCTCTAAGTTTGTGGTGTGTCCGTGTGAATTTGTAGGGCATGTGTTCTTACAGCTTTCACAAAGCCCTTGCCGCAGGCATGCCTCCCTCATTGCCGTTTATCGGCGCCCAGGCTGGAGTACAGTGGTGCAATCTCAGCTCACTGCAACTTCCAGCTCCCTGGTTTAAGCAATTCTCCTGCCTCAGCCTCCCAAGTTGCTGGGATTACAGGCACGCGCCAGCACGCCCGGCTAATTTTTGTATTTTTAGTAGAGATGTGGTTTCACCATGTTGGCCAGGCTGGTGACGCCATCTCTTCTAAATCAGAATCACAGGCTCCAACGCAGTGGATGTTTTTAAGGAGCTGGCTTTGGTTTACAGACCCCAGCAACACGGATTTCTGTCTGACTCGGGCTTTCCTTGTGTTCTGCTTTGTCTTTGTGGAGCTCTCTGCATCTGCGCGAGGGCAGCCCGGGGCCCTGCTGTGGCTGCTCCGGGCCGCAGCCTGGCTCCTGTGCTCTCCGCCTCCCTCCCGGCCTTGCCCTGGGCCCCGCAGCTGCAGCATGTGAACCGCCCAACGCTTCGGCGCGGGTTCTGTTCCGCTAGTGAGTCAAGTAGGAGAGGGTTTTTGAATTTCCACCTGGATGCAGTGCCTGGGGTGGGGCTGATTTTATCAAACGCGATCACAGAATGAGGCCCGTATGATGTTGATTTTCAAGAAACGCTCCAAAAGCGTTTCTTCGAGCATCCCTGGATGAACACCGGGGAGAACAGCAGCAGCCCAGCCGCAGGTCCTGACGCGGCCCTGGGGCTTCTGACTCCAGGCCCCAAACCGTCCCTCCGTCAGGTGCCTGAGCCTGCGGGTCAGAGTTGCGCAGCAGTCGGCGGTCACTGAAGCCACAGAGTGCTCGCTGCTGCTGAAAGACATGGACGATAGCCTGCTGGAAATTGAGAGAAAGTTTATCGACTGTGGCTACAAAGAGAACTGTGTTGATGTAAAACTAGAGCGTGCGAAGATCAAGAGGTAAGGCTGCCTCTGCGCCCCCTGCACGGGAGTCACTGCTTCTCCCACACGCAGCACGCCCAGTGCCATCCTGCCCTCTGGGCCTGGCTCACCCCAGCTGCACCCCCTTGGGGTCCACAGGCCCCTCCCCTGGGAAGCTCCCGGCTGCCGCCTCCCCTACATGTTCTGATCACATGTCCAGCCCTCCCCGTCAGGGGAGCCCCGTTGCCCCGACAGGGCCAACTTCTGGCCCCAGCCCCGTGGCTGCCCACACCTCCCTCAAGGGCACCCACATTGGGCCTTGCACCTCCAGCCCTTGGCAGACATACAGCACCACCCACCCCCACCAGCCACAGGCACACACGCGTTGCACACACGTGCCCAGGCCCAGGTCACACGCGCACATCCCAAGCACAGCCCTGAGCTGCTTGCAGGGCCCTGACCTAAGGAGACGGCCCCGCTCTGCATGGCTCTGTAGCCCGGCGCCAGGCGGCATCTCAGGGGCTGCTCCCCCCAAGGGCAGGGCCCACACAGTCCTGATGCCAGCCGTCCCCACCACAGCAGCTGCCAGCCACCCCTGCCCTGGCAAAGCCTCCCTGGCCCCGTCCACTGCCCTGCCCCCAACCTGGGGCTGCCCCCACTTGTCCACACGCAAGCGTCTCAACACGGCGGGCCCAGTGCAGGCGTGCAGAAGCCTGTGCGGGGAAGGTGTAGCCCACCACAAGGTCTGACCTGAGCCATGTCTGTCACTGTGGATGCCGTACGCTGTCCTTGCAGAAGCTGAGTTAGCCGATCAAACCCAGCCCGCTGGGTAAAGCTGATGCTGTAGAATTGCTTCCGCAAATCTCCTTCAAGCACAGATTTAAATGTCATAACCATAATACGCTGTACATACTGCATTATTCCAGCTTCTTAAACCTCTAAGACATATCGAGAATGTCTTTACATGTTAGCTATTTTAAAACATCATTTTAAGCACTAATAAAATATATAGTATAATGATAGAAAATGACATATTAAACATTTAGTAATAATAACATAATGTTTTAACATTTTTTGTTCCAAATTCCATTCTTATGTCTTATAAAGGTTACGTGCCCAGAACGAGGAAGATGAAGAACAAAAAACTGCGTATTACTTGGAAGCATATGGCCTGGCCCAGGGCGCTGTGGTTGAGGAGGAAGGGAGGCTCCACAGCGTCCAGGGCCTACTGTCACTTCAAGACGTAAGCAAGTGTCCTGGTTCCTGTGTACACTGGGTCACTCCCACCGGGATATAAACCCCACTGTAACTTACCTTACAAGCCAGCTGACTTCTGCTTCTAGCTGAAATGGAGTAACAGGGACCGGATACTCCCCCCATCTGAAACAATGAAAACACAAACTGTATGAAACAAGGACTTTCAGAACACTAGACATCAGCAATGACAGGCAGTGGTCCCCGAGCTAAGGTCCAAGCTCACCATGGTGGCTCCAGTGGAGTCCGCTGGTGACCTGAGTCACAGGATGGAGCCGAGAGCCTGCGGAGAGCCAGGCACTGCCACTGGTGGGACAGAGCCCCGGGGAGGGGAGGGCAGGGTAGGGCTGCACAGAGAGAAAACCCCAAGACCTTCGGGAGAGGCCCCGGAGTATCCTGCCCAGGCCTGATGAGCACACTCTTGAGAGGAAGCTGCCCCGTGCTGGGGAAGAACCACCCAAAAGTGTTCTAGGGCGGGAACAGCACCTGCTTCACCAGCCAGATTGGAAACCCCCATGATCCCTGGGGTGTTGGGCAAAGCAGACACAGGGCCTTGCCTCAGTCAGGGGTCCTTAGGCCTGGTGAGCCCCACTCCAGACCTGCCTGAGAGACCCTAGAAAGCAGACCTGAAAGGACCCAGCTATTTCCTCTGAGAAGACAACTGTCCTGGAACAGAGCCCAAGCCTGAAGAACACATACAGAAATGCAGAAATGCCCACCAGACCTCAAAGGAAAACAAAGCCCAAATATCTGGCAACCAATAAAATATTGCTGTATAGAAAAGCAGGAAAATAGGGAGAATAATTGATCAATCAAAAGCAAATTGATCAGTGGGCACAGATATTATAATTGGAAGACAAGTTATCACTGTATTCTATATGTTCAGAAAGTTAAGTAGAAATGGTGAAGATATAAAAGGAAGACAAAACCCAGACTTTCAGGGTGAAAACCACGACACGGGAGATGAAGAAGGCACCAGGTGGAGTGAATGACAACGATGGCAGGAGAAAACATTGGAGAACTTAGAGACATAGCAACAGAAACTTTTGAAAATGAAATTAAAGAGAACAAAAATTAAAGTCACACAGTTTTAAGTGCACGAATATAGGTGTAATTGGAATCCTGGGAGAAGAGGAGAAAGTAGAATAATTTAAATAACTAATGACTGAACATTTTCCAAATTTGATAAAAATAAATACAAACCCACAGATCCAAGAAGCTGAATGAATCCCACGCACAAGAACTCTGAAGAGGAATGAAACTGTGTCAGGGCCGTAACCAGATGGTTTAACACCAGTGATAAGAAGAGCATCTGAGCGTCAGACAGAGAGCACTGCACGTTGTGTGCAGAGTGACAGAGGTGAATGGCGCAGCTTCCCACAGAAGCGGTGTAGCTGAGAGCCCAGTGCAGGGACCTCTGTGAAGGCCAAGAGGAAACACTGCCGACCTGGAATTCTATACCCAGAAAATACGATTCTTAATGAAGGTGAGAGAAAGATGTTTCTGCAAACACTCGAGAGCCGAAGGAAGGCGTCCTCAGGGGCTGCAGGAGCTCTTGGAGTCAGTCCCGCAGGCAGAAGGAAGCCATGCCCACTGAAGTGTGGATCCACACAGGTGCGTGGAGAGCCTCAAACACATAAACTGCAGGGGAAAGTGTGTCCAATCTTTCTTATTCTAAAAATCACTCTGAAAGATAATTGGCTGCTTAAACAATAACAATGTAGCACGGGGCCTATAGCAGTAAAAATGAAACGCATGACAACAATGGCATAAAGATTGGGAGGTCAGTAACAGATGCGAGGTTTCTATGCTCTGCGTGAAGTGGCATCATACTCTCTACACACCACAACAGCCACAGAAGTCCCGGAATACAGATGTGTGCTGCATGAGCCAAGAAAGGAGATACATGGAAATCATAACAAGTATTCATTTGTCCCCCATGAAAGCAGAAAAAAGAAAAATAATAAAGGACAGGTGAGACCAACAGAAAATAAACAGCAAGATGATAACCTTAGACCTAATCATGGAATAATTACATGAAATTTAAATAATCAAAACGCCCTCAGTTAAAAGAATTTGTCAGATTATATAAAAAAGCAAAACCCAACTATGGGTTACCTACAAGAAAGCCACTTTAAATATTAAGACATAAATAGGTTAAAAGGAGAATGGAAAAAATATACCAGCTAACACTAATGAAAAGAAAGCTGCGGTGGCTATATTAATAACTAAGCCAACTTTGGAAAAAAGAATATTACCAAGGATAAAGAAACTCATTTTATAGTGCAAACAGCGCAACCAGTCAAGAGGCTAGAAGTGCAAACATTTCTGTAGCTAATAACGGAGTTTCGCAGTCAATGAAGCAAAAACTGACAAAATTGCAATGGAGAAATAGACAACCCCACACTTGCAGTCAGATTTCAGTACCCCTCAGGATTAATGGAACAAAGAGCCAGAAAATCAGCAAATCACTAGAAGATTTGAACAACACTACCAACCACTATGACCTAAAGATATTTCTAGAACGTTCACCCAACAACAGGAGAATAAGATGCTCTTTGTGTGCACGTGAATATGTTTCAAGATGGACCGTATTTTGGACCATAAAACAAGTCTCAATACATTTAAAAGATGTAAGTTATACAAAATGTATACTGGTGCCACAATCTAAATTAGAAATCAGAAACAGAAAGATAGATAAATCCGTAGAAAACAGGGCAAGGAGGAGGAGGGATGATTTTTTAATGGGTGAGGGGTTTCCTTTTGGAGTGATGAAAATGTTGTGGAATTAGAGATGATGGTGGCACAATGTTGTGAATGTGTAAGTGCCACTGAGTTGTATATTTTTAAATGGTTAATTTTATGCTATGTGACTTTTACCTCAATTTAAAAAAACAGAAAGCTGGCCAGGCGCGGTGGCTCATGCCTGTAATCCCAGCACTTTGGGAGGCCAAGGCGGGCGGATCATGAGGGCAGGAGATGGAGACCATCCTGGCTAACACGGTGAAACCCCGTCTCTACTAAAAAAAAAAATACAAAAAATTAGCCGGGTATGGTGGCGGGTGCCTGTAGTCCTAGCTACTCGGGAGGCTGAGGCAAGAGAATGTCGTGAACCCGGGAGGCGGAGCTTGCAGTGAGCTGAGATTGCGCCACCGCACTCCAGCCTAGGTGACAGAGCGAGACTCCGTCTCAAAAAAAAAACCAAAAAACAAAAAAAAAAAAACAAAAAAACAGCTATGTATGTGCGAAATGCCAAAGATTTGAAAAGTAAATAGGAAACGTTGCAATAACTGTGGGCCACAGAAGAAATCAAAGGAGAAAGTATTTTGAACTGAAGGGAACTTAAAAAACACCTATCAAAATGTTTAAGATGTTGCCAATGCAATACTGAGATAGAAATTTACAGCACTAAACACCTGTAGGAGAAATGGGAAAAGATTCAAATCAATTACTTCAGCCTGCAACTTACAAAAGTATGAAGAGAGCAAACTCAGTTCCCAAATAAGCAGAGGAATAAAAAGTAAAGATCAGAGTGGCAATCAATCAGTGAAACAGAAAACAGAAAAATAAAAGAGGAAAGTAATGAAACCAAAGCTAGTTCTTTGAAAAGATCGGTAAATTGAAAAACTTCTAGTCAGACGGATCAGAAAAAAAAAGATGACATAAATTGCCAATATCAGGAATGAGAGACGCAATTTCTCCGTGGATTCTACAGATATTGAAAGGATAATAAGGGGATCATATTACAAACAACTTTATGCTAATATATTTGCCAACTTAGATGAAATGGAAAAATTCCTTGAAAGCATGAACTACCAAAGCCCACTCAAAAAGAAAGCCTGAGTAGCCCTATATATTTTAAATTTTTAATTTGTAATTAAAAGCATTCTCACAAAGAAAATGTCAAGCCCAGATGGCTTGACTAGTGAATTCTGCCAAGTATCTAAGAAAAAATAATACCAGTTCTACACAAATTGTTCTAGAAAATTGAGGAGAGAATACGTCCCAGTTTTTCTATGATGCAAATATTACCTTGATACCAAAACAAGATAAAGATATTAACAACAACAACAAAAAGCTACTGACCAGCATTCCTTGTGAACAAAATGTTAGCAAATTAAATCCAACAGTATTTAAAAAGGATAATACATCATAACCAAGCCAAGGTTACCCCAAGAATAGTTTAACATTCAAAAATTAACTTGCTTCACCATTTATTTTCAAAACTAACAAAACCATATGATCATCTTTGTGGATGCCAGAAAAGCGTTTGACAAAATTCAACACCCATTCCTGGTAAACACTCCTAGCAAACAATAGAGGAAAACTTCCTCAGTCTGATAAAGGACATCTGTGAAAAAGCCAGAGCTAACGTCACAGTTATGGGAGAAAGACCGATGCTCCTTTCGATAAGGACCAAGACGAGGAGGTGCCCTCTTCTCACCCGTGTTCCGTGTTGACGTGGGAGTTCCAGCCTATGCAGTCAGGCAGGAAAAAAGGAAATTGAAAGCATCCAGATTGGAAAGGAAGGAATGAAACTGTTTTTGTTCACATATAACAAAATTGTCTGTATACACAGTCATATGCAATCCACCGAAAAATAAAGCTACTAATACTGAGTTTAGTAAGGTTGCAGGATATAAGAACAATATGCAGATATCAGTTGTGTATTTCTACATGCTGGAAACACTCAGATATTAAAAATTTTAAAACAATTTTATGACGGCATTTAAAAATGAAATTTGTCCCAAAAATGTAAAGACTTGTACTCTGAGAACTACAAATATAAGTGAGAAATAGCTGGGAATACCTAAGTAGATGAAGAAACATACCATGTTTGTGGGTCAGAGGACTTAGTATTGTTAAGTTCTTGATTCGCCCTAAATCGTCTATACCCCGATCAAGATCACTGCAGGCTTTTTTTTTTGGAGAAAATGACAAAATGACTTTAAAACTCATATGAGAGTACAAAAGACCTAACATGGCCAACACAGCTTTGAAAAAGAAGAACGAAATTGGAAGGTCTGACGCCGCCTGATTTTAAGGCCTAGTACAGAGAGGAGCAGGAATCCAGAGAGTGTGGCTCTCGTGTAAAAGTTGACATGCGGAACAAAGCGAATCCAGGCGGGGACCCCACACGCACAGGAAGGTGACCTTCACCAAAGACACAAAGGTGCACCAAAGACACAAAGGCGGCTCGCCAAAGGAAGGATCATCCACGTCCAAAACAGCCCACTTTACTTCATGCCTCACACCATATGTAAAAATTAACTCCAAATAGATTGTAGACCTAAATATAAGGGCTAAACCCATGAAGCTTCTAGAAGAACACATAGGAAAATAGATGTGTGACCTCAGGTTTGGCAAAGATTTCTTATTTATGACACCTAAAGTATGAGCCATAAAGTAATAAAGTGATAGCTTGGACCTCTCTTCAAAAGACAGTATGAAGAGAAGGAAAAGAAGCCACGGATAGGGAGGAAACATTTACAAATCCTCTGTCTGATAAAGATATTGTATCCAGAATGGATAGTGGCTCAAGCCTGTAATCCCAGCACTTTGGGAGGCCGAGACGGGCGGATCACGAGGTCAGGAGATCGAGACCATCCTGGCTAACACGGTGAAACCCCGTCTCTACTAAAAAAAAATACAAAAAACTAGCCGGGCGTGGTGGCGGCGCCTGTAGTCCCAGCTACTTGGGAGGCTGAGGCAGGAGAATGGCGTAAACTCGGGAGGCGGAGCTTGCAGTGAGCTGAGATCCGGTCACTGCACTCCAGCCTGGGCGACAGAGCGAGACTCCGTCTCAAAAAAAAAAAAAAAAAAAAAAAGAACTCTCAAAAGTTAACAACAACCCAATAAAACATGAGCAAAATATTTTAACAGACACTTCCCCAAAAGCAAATATGTGGATGGTAAATAAGCACATGCAAAGATAATATCATTAGCCAGCTGGGGACGCGCAAATTGTAACCATCGTAAGAAACCACCACCCACCTATTAAAACAGCTGCAATGTAAAAGACCAACCACAGCAGATGTGTGGAGAGACCTGGGCCCTAAGCGCCAGTGGCACAGCTGCTGCAGAGGGCAGTTCGGCTATTTCCTAAGAATTACACACAGGCCCACCCAGGACCCAGCCTTTCCACTCCTGTGTGTTCACTTGCACATGGGTGTTCGCAGCAGCTTTACTCGTCGTAGCCCCAGAACTGGAAATACAATATTTGAATAGATAAGCAGAGTGTGGCCCGTCCGCACGGTGCACTGACACCGGCTGTGAGGGACGCAGCGTGCGTGCAGCCGCGTGGGGGATCTCACGGTGACTTAGCCGAGGGAAACGAACCAGATAGAAGACTGCACGCTGTGCGCTTCCGCGTAGGTACAGTTCTGGAAAATGCAGATGAATGCAGGGTGCCATCAGGCAGCTAGGTGACCGGGAGGGACACGACAGGGCACGAAGAGATTTGGGGGTGAGGGCTACCGCATGATCTCGAAGGCGGTGATGGTTTCACGGGTGTATTCGTGATCCAAGTGTGTCAGTTTTTCACTGTAGAGCTGTGCGGTTTATTTTGAGTTTCTGATGTCGGTTATGCCTCGTCCAAGGCGTGGGATGTAGAGTCAGGCTTACCAGAAGCTTCCGTGCTTCAGATGCACGCCTGGCCCCTCAGTTGCAGAACGTCAACACGCCGCTGATGAGGAAGCTGGCGCGCCTCAAGCTCAGCCTCGTGGAGATGGCTCTGGACATGCTCCAGTTCATCTGGGAGGAGGCCCGCGGGCAGCAGAGTGGGCAGGGGTCCCTGGAGAAGCTGCTGGCGGACTATCTGCAGAACACCAGTGACTGCACTTCCGTCGGGCTGGTAATTGCTGGGGTCGCAGATTCCCTGTGGAGGGAGCCCCAGGCCACAGTGCAGCTGAGGGGCCCCGTTCCAGCAGGAGGCGTCTCCATCACCGCACGCCTGGCGGTGCGGATGGGCTGGGGGAATCTGAGCGCCCTCCCTGCGGGGGCCTCTTGCAGCAGGGGGGTTCCCGGGCCTTGCAGAAGAAGGGCGTTGTCTCGCCCTTTGAGGGGACTGAATTGGCTCATAAAATGCAGGTTCCACTGCGGCGGCGTTTCCTACATGACTCGCAGCTGCCCTTCCCGACTCATGAATTGGCTTTGACTAATTAATTCATATTAACAATTAATTCATATGTGGATTAAAGAGTCAATAGAGGTGGACTCCGTTTTGGTTGAATGGAGTCCAGCTGACGACATATTCAAAACAGTTGAATACGTAGAATGTTTTGAGGGAAATGTACATTCTTCCATTGTACATTTTCTTAGACGTCATGAAATATGACTCAAATTAATTTACATAAGTATAAATGAACCAAAGACGGGCCTAAAATTGATTTGTCAGTGAGCGCTGAATTAAGGTTATATGAGCAGACGTCTGTGACCCCACACCAGAGCCCCGAGACCCTCCCTGCGCGGGCAGCACCCTGCGGGCGGGGGTGTTTCTCAGAGCTCCCAGTGTCCCCACCCACAGAGGACACGAGGGGCAGGCTCACTGGGTCCCCTGGGCAGGGGGGGCGGCCGCCCTTGGGGTGGCAGCAGTAACATGTCTGTCTTCTCGAAGCAATGGTTCACGCTGAAGCGGACTCTGGCACACGAGGCACTGGCGCAGCTGGGGAGCCTGCAGCCGCTGAGTGTGGGCTGTGTGCAGATCCGCGCCCAGCTCCTGGGCCTGGCCGGGAGGGCCCTCCACCTGCTAGCCATGCAAGCCGACCCTGTGCGCCCTGCCTGCTACTGGGAGGAGGGCCCCTCGGTAAGTGCTCCTGCTTCTATCCCAAGTCGCTCCGACACCTGTCACCCCTGCCTAAAAACACAAGCAAAGTGTTTAGGACTCCCCTGATTATAGCAGACGAATTGTGTCATCCTCCGTGCAGAAGGGCATGGCCCCAGGAAGAGAGAAAAATGTAGGAAGCAGGTGTGAGGGAAGAAATCGGGCTGGTGAAACACAGGCCTTCCGGAACAGACCTGGGAGGGAACCACAGCATCTGTGGAGTAGGCAGGGATGGCAGACAGGCAGGGAGGGCAGGCGGGCATGTGGGTCGACCCGCACCAGCATGGAGCCCACCCCAGCACACAGCCTGCCCCAATCCAGCCTTCCACTGGCGAACACGGAACAATGCAACTGGTGTCTCCCGCAGCAGCGGCTCTGGCCGGGCCTGGAGCAGGGACCTGGGGAGCTCAGAAGCTGCAGGAGCAGCCTAGGGTGGGCCTGAGCACCGGGCACCGTGGCACCCATGCCAGAGCACAGCAGGGCAAGCCCTGGGCAGCCTTGGCTCCCCTCCATCCCCTACCCCCTGCAGCCCAGGGAGGCTGCTGCCTCAGCGCCCAGGTGGCTCTGAGAAGGGCAGTTGGGACCTTCTTCACCCTCAGCCCAGGGCCCACCCTTCTCCAGAAGGCTGCAAGGCTGCCCGGCAGGGCCGAGTCAGCTGCAGGAGTGACCTACTGCCTCACGACCCTGGTGACGGCCCCAGTAAGCCCTGAAAGCCTCAACTCACCTTCCTAAACACTTGTGCAGATGCCACTTCCTCCCCTGGAAGGCACCTGCCGCAGCGGAGAACCTGGGCTTGTCCCCACACACCGGCTCCTCAGGAAGACGCCCTCAGGGACCAGAGCAACCACGCTGTGTGTGCCTGGCTGCACGCCCAGGGCCATTCCCCCACCAGGTGCCGTGCAGCCCTGGGTCAGCCCTGAGATGCTGTCTGTCCTGCATCTTCAGGACCGAGCACAGGACTTGACGTACCTCAAGTGAATGGATGGAGTTGTGGCTCTCGGTGCAACCAGCCTCCATTGATGTGCTCGGGTAGCAGCTGGGCGTGGACCAAAGCGAGGGTTGGCATGGCCGCCTGGGCGCTGGCGTCCTCATCTGTGAACGCTGCTGATGGTTCCCCAGCGAGGAGGGGCCCGGGCAGAGCAGACGTCAAGTCCCGTGTGGAGCACACAGGGGTCTTCCGCGGCCCCCGCCCCATGCAGGCCAGGCCCAGACGTACCTGCCTTTTGCTGTCCTTAGATGTGATTTATGTTGTTGTCCAGCATCTTGAAATCAAAGCTTAAACTAAGGTTTTTCTGGCTTTTTTCTTGTATTCAAGGCTGTATTTCTCCTCTAACCCCCATTTCAGTCTCCCAGATTTTGATACGTAGGATTGACACGGTCTAGGGTTGCTGGTCACATTGTCTAAGGTGTTATCCGAGCTCGTTGTTCATTGTCTCAGAACCCAGAAAATTAAGGGGCATGGACACGGGGAGGTTGCAGCAAAAGTTTAGCAAGTGAAGGAAGAAAGCTCTGCAGCGGAGAGGGCCCCAGTGGGTGGCCGTCTTCACAGTTGAATCCGAACGCGCTGATAAGAAAGTGTGCTCGTCTCTTTTGCTGTTCTCGTGGCTTCCTTATCTGTGCCGCTGCGGGCGTGTCCTTAAGGAGCACAAAGCGCAGCCTTTCTTGTTTGTGCAGCTGTGGGTGCGTTGGATAAGCCCCCACCCCTCCCACAACCCACGCAGGCTCCCTCGGAGCCCACCGTGTTCATGTCTGGAAAGGGGAGGAAACATTTCCCGGAGCCGGCTGACGACCTGAGAACGGAGGCTTCTCTGCTGGGCCCCTCCTGCTCACCGGTGCGCTGCAGTTTGGTTTTGCCCGGCGGCCCTCTGTGCCTGTGGCGGTGACATTTCAGGCTGTTTCTCGAAGGACCAGCCTTGGCTGTCAGCCTCACTGACTTTTCCTTTTCTCCTCCCTCAGTATTTTCATTCTCTAAGTCCATTTTATAAATTCCATTGCAATTTCTTCTTTGACTGACTTGATGATTGTATCTTGTTTAATTTCAAGGTGACTGTGTTTCTCACGGGTCTGTTTTCACGACTGACTTCCAGTTGAATGTTGTTGTTGAAAACACACCCTGAGTGGTCTCGGTCCTGGGACTCTGCAGTGGCTGCACGTGGCCCAGCCTGGTCGGTTTTGGTAAATGTCCTGCACATGCCTGAACGGCGTGTTCCGATGTGAAAGGGGCCAGGCCGTGTGTGGGTCAGGTGGTCACGGCTGCACTGCCTCCAGCGTGCTTGCTGGTTTTCACCTGCATTTGGGCAGCCTACTAGAACCGGGGCTTCTCCATCACTCCATTTCTATCAATGTTTTCTTTGTTTTGACGCCTAATCAATGGGTGCATACACAGATTTGGCACTGCGATACCTCGTGACCTGAAAACCCAGGGGGCTCTCTCTCAACCCAGTTCTTCAGGGGCTGCCTGGGCTTCCTATCCCCAGGTTGGGGCTTGTGTCCTGGCCAGACCGGGGGCCCCTGAGGGCCGGTGGATGCCTCGGCCTCGGTGCCGGCTGGTTCCAGGAAAGGTGTTTCCAGAGGACAGGAATGGGAGTCCCCTGGGAATGTGTTGGATTCCAGGCCCATGTGACTCAGGCCGGCTTCCCTGGGGGGGCTGCGTTCTCACCCTGGCTGCAACGTCCCCTCACCCAGGCTCGCGGTACAGGGCCACCCTGCATCAACTCAGGGGTGGAGGGTTTGGGACAGTGAGAGGCCACGCTGCAGCCTGCAGTGCCCGCCACCCAGGGACCCTGCTGAGGAGCCCGACCCCCCCAGCCTCCCTGGGTGGGCCCTCCCCACGCTGTCCAAGCAGGAACGCAGAAGTGCCAGCCAACCTGCTGTGTGTCTCACAGGTGGGCGCCAAGCTGAGCGGCCTCAAGTCTCTGGAGCTGGAGGTCGAGGAAGAGGGTGCCACAAAGTCCAGCAGGGACCCGCTGGCCTCCAGGGCAGCCCCAGAGGAGCACGGCAGGAGAGGCGAGGACCTGAAGGTGCGGCTGCCCCTCCCAAGCCTCGTGTGGCCTCTGGCCAGAGCCCGGCCTGAGCCCGAGCCTTGTGCCCCACAGGGGAGGATGGTTCTGGCCCAGCAGTACCTGGCTCAGGCGTCAGAGGTGCTGCTGCAGTGCCTACAGGTGGCCCTTGGCAGTGGCCTCCTGGATGTCGCAGCAGCCGCCAGCCTGGAGATGGTGGAATGCGCCGGCACCCTGGACCCTGCAACTACCTGCCAGTTCCTGGCTCTGTCTCAGGTGTGTCTTTGCCCCACGCACCCCCAGCCAGGCCTTCACAGAGGAGGGAGGACCCTGGGCTTCAGCTGGGGCCCTCGCCTTGGGGGGACGCCGTTAGAGAAACAGGCCACAGGCCGGGGTCCTCAAACAGTGGGAGTCTGCCGACCACGTAAACTTGTGGCTCAGAGAGAACACGCATTCGTGTGCTTATCCCCGAACCCCTGCATCAGGCAGACATGGAGACCCGGCAGTCACAGGCCAGCAGGGCCCTGTCCGTGCGGACCTCACAGAGGTCCCACAGAGGGAACAAGCGTGGCCTCACGCAACTCTCCAGGTGCCAGGAGGAGCCAGCATCCCAGGGGAGCCCATTCCTGCTCCCAGGCTGCAGCCACTGCATGCCCTTCGCAGGGTGCAAGGCCTCCCCGCCCAGGCCTTGGGCCCCTGTCATACCTCCCCTGCTCCCTTTCAGAGCTGCTCAGCCTCGGAGACAATGAGGGATGTCCTGCTTGCAGCCACGGCCAACACCAGCAGCTCACAGCTGGCGGCCCTGCTGCAGCTACAGCACCGGCTCCGGTGCCAGGACAGGACCACCACCACCCTGGGTGCCAGTGTGGAGCAGAGGCTGGCTGCCGTGTCCAAGGTAAGCGGGCAGGGATGACACTGAACCTGCCCCCGGCTCTGGAGCTCTGTGGACAGACACCACAGCCACACAGTCCCACGCCTGAGCGAGGGCAGCCTTGCTCACCCCCCAGCTCATAAGCCATCCCTCCCCGTGCCCCCAGCCATGTGCGCCTGGGTCGCCCGGCCTCTCCAAGCCTCAGTGTCCTCCTGGCCCTTGTGGGGGTAGTAACGGCCCACCTGGTGGGTGTGGTGAGGTTGGCGAGGTCACAACTACAAACGCACAGCCAGGCCTGCAGCCAAGAGCTGACCAACAGACGGGCCAGCAGTGCCCTGAGGGCCTCATGTGGATCGGAGCTGCATGTTCCCTGCCTCTGTTTAAGGAAATATTTTACACCTTGGTCCGGTCTGAGGGTTTAATCTTGAGAAACATTTCTGTAGAGCAGGATAGCTAATGGCACCTTTTATTTGGATTAGCAGGTGCGAATGACAGTATTTAAAGAAAAAAGACTTGATGACATTTCTTGAATTGTGGGAAAGAGACAAGTGTGGCCTGATGGGGCCCCTCCCTCCTTTGGCTGCGTGGCTGCCTCCCTGGTCCTCTCGCTGGGGTGGACCTGACCAAATATCCCCTTGTCCAGGGCTGTTTGGCAGACAGTGCTTTGCTGGTGAGGGTGGGATGGGGGCAGCATCCGCCACTGGGTGGCAGGAGCACCCCTGCCATTGTGGCATCCAGAGATGTCTGCAGACATCGCCAGTGGGAACAACACAGCCCCGGGTGAGAACCAGTGACTCAACCCAGAGGTTGAAACCTGGAAAGCTGCCGTCCTTCTGAAGCTGAGAGGATGGAGGGTGGAGGTAAGAGGCCTGCAGGCCCAGCCCAGGCCCAAGGACAGGAGAAGGTGGCACAGGCTGGCCCTGTGTCTGGAGGAAGACGCTGATGCACATGGCCCTGCTGGAGCTGAGCTGGGTCCAGGAGGGTGTGCATGGCAAGCAGGAATGAAAATGGGCTAAGCCGGGCGTTAGGGGCGCCTGTGGTCTGAGCTGGGCATGCGGGGGGCGCCTGTGGTCCAAGCTGGGCATGTGGGCGGCACTTGTGGTCTAAGCTGGGTGCAGGGGTGCGTGCCTGTGGTCTAAACTGGGCATGGGGGCATGCACCTATAGTCCCAGCTACTCAGGAGGCTGAGGCGGGAGAATCACTTGAGCCCAGGAGTTCGAGGCTGCAGTGAGCCATGATAGTGCCTGTGAATAGCCACTGACGCCCAGTCTGACCAACATAGTGAGACCCCATCTAAAAAAAAAATGGGCTGCCCCAGGCAGCACTTACTGGACAGGTGAGGAGTGAGCTGCCAGGCTGGCACCAGAGCACCTGCTGTGGGTAAGCTGGGCATGGGAGTCATGGCTCTTCCTCCCCCATGGCTGCAGACCAGGCAGAGCTCACCCCATAGGAGCTTTGGGGACCAAGGACACCAGTGTGTATGCAGGACTGTGCACAGGGCCAGGAGCTGGCCTGGGGCTTGGCACGTGGGAGCCGTCAGTCACCGTGATGGGGGTCACCACTCCTCAGGCCCTGCTGTTGCAGGAATTCTCATGGAAAAGCTGCACCGACTCTCAGCCAGGCACAGACTCATTGCAGTCTGGCTGGGGAACGTCACAGGCCACAGCAGGCCCACTGGAGCATCCTCGGGAAAGGCCGGTGAATGGTGGAGCCTCATATTTGTAAAGTTATCAGCCATGGAAGCAATGAGAACTTGCTAAACTAAAATTTTTGCACTGAGAGCATCTGCTGCAGTGAGTCAACCCTCACTCTCCATCCCGGGGCGATTCGGAGATTGGCTGGGACTGGTGTCAACAGAGGCTCTGCGAGGAGGAGAAGGAGCAAGCCTGGAGCCAGGAGGGGAGAGGTCACTGTGCTGCAGCTAGGAGCAGCCCCACGGCGCCCTGGGACCACCCACCGAGACCAGAGCCCCACGGCGCCCTGGGAACACCCACCGAGACCAGAGCCCCACGGCGCCCTGGGAACACCCACCGAGACCAGAGCCTTACAGCGCCTTGGGACCACCCACTGAGACCAGAGCCTTACAGCGCCCTGGGAACACCCACCGAGACCAGAGCCCTGCGGCGCCCTGGGAACGCCCACCGAGACCAGAGCCTTACAGCGCCCTGGGAACACCCACCGAGACCAGAGCCCTGCGGCGCCCTGGGAACGCCCACCGAGACCAGAGCCTTACAGCGCCCTGGGAACACCCACCGAGACCAGAGCCCCACGGCACCCTGGGAACACCCACTGAGAGCAGAGCCCCACGGCACCCTGGGAACACCCACCAGGAGCAGCCCCAGGGCACCGTGGGAACGCCCACCAGGTCCTGGGCCTTAGGGTTGTTCCCTGGAAGCTTCTGGAAGGCAGTGAAATCAGCTGTGGTCTTGTGGTGCCTGGAGAGGATGCAGCCTCCAGGACATAGTGTCCCCTGCAGCATCCCATATGTGCTCTCCTAAATGAAGGGCTCAATTTGGGGGTTTCAGGGAAAAGTGAATGCAGCCCAAGGTTGAATCTGTGACTGAGAAACGGACTGAAGAAAAGACCCCGTCTGAGGGGAAAATTGGAAAAGACAAAGCAAGGGTGCTATGATTTGAACGTTTGTCCCCCTTGAACCTCGTGTTGAAACAATGCTCAAGGTGGCAGTATTGAGAGGTGGGGCTTGTACGAGGTAACTGGGTCATGAGGGTTCATGAATGGATCAGCCCATTTGCTGACTAATAAGTTAATGGATTATGGTTATCACGGGAGTAGGCTGATGTCTTTATGAGAAGAGGAAAAGACCTGGGCTAACACAGCCCCCTCACCGTGTGGCATCCTGGGCCACCTCGGGACTCTACAGAGACCCCACCTGCAAGAAGGTCCTCATCAGATGCAGCCCTTTGACCTTGGACTTCTCAGCCTCCAGAATTGTAAGAAATAGTCTCCTTTTCTTCATAAATTATTCAGTTTCAGATAGTCTGTTATAAACAAATGGAAATGGACTAAGAAAATTGGTACCAGGAGTGGGGTGGTTGACAATAATGAATATTTGAACATATGGAAGCAGCTTTGGAACTGAGTAATAAGCAGAGGCTGAAAGCATTTGGAGGACAAGGCTTTTAAAAACCCGGTATGTCTGTAAATGGATCATTGAGGGTGATTCTGGTGAGGGTCTGCCTGGAAGACAAAATGACAAGGGAAAGTTTGGAACTCTTTAGAGATCCGTTAAGTGGTCATGACCAGGACGCTGATGGAAATATGGACCGGAAAGGCCATTCTGATGAGATTTCAGATGGAACTGCGGAGCAAGGTATTAAAACCTAGAATAAAGACCAGCTTCGTCATAAATTAGCAAAGACCTTGGCTGAACTGTCCATGTGGAACAGCTTTGTCAAAGGCTGAACTTGAGAGTGGTGAACAAGGGTATCTGGTAGAATAAATATCCAAGCAGCAAATAATTAGGCTGCTGCGTGGCTACTTCCAGCCACTACACTGAGCTGCAAAAGGGAAAAAATAACTCGGAGATGGAATTTATCATCAGAAGAAAAGCAAGTGGAAGGATCTGGAAGCTCTTAGCCTGGCCACGTAAAGAGTGAAAGGTGTGCCCAGGAGAGGAGCCAAGGCTCTGACCATTCACCAAAAGTCCATACAGAGAGAAGGGGCTGGGTGCTGTTCTTCAAGGCAGGGGAAGAAACACCCAGAAGGCATTTCAGAGATCTTCAAGGCTGCCCTCCTGTTGTCAGCCTGGAGGCCATGGAGGGCAGAACTGTTCTGGCGGATGGGCCAGAGGTGCCCTCCACAGGCTCCCTGCCCCGGGCCTGCTGAGGACCGTGCTCCCTAAATTGCAGTGCAGCTGTCCATGGCAGCCCCAGCGGTGGCTCAGGCAGCTCCAGTGCAGATAGACCCACAGCTCAAGATGTGGACATAGCATTGGCCATGGCCACGTGGCACTGATTCTGCAAGCTTGCAGAGAGCAAGATGGAGACTTGGCAGCCTCCATCCAGATTTCAAAGGATGCCATTGAAAGTCTGGGGGCCCGGGCAGAGACTCGTCCCAGGGATGGAGCCACCACAGAGGGCCCAGCAGAACAAAGCCTAGTGCAGCCACGGGAACAGGACCCCCACCAGGACCCCAGAGCTGTGGAGTCACTGGCAGCTCGGGAAGCTTCAGGCACCAGACTCCAACCTGGAAGAGCAGCCGTGTGGGCTGCACCCAGCAAAGCCGTCGGGGAGGCCCAACCCCCAGCCCATGTGTCCGGAGGTAGCAGGTGCTGTTGGAAGAGTCCATTCCCTGAATTTAGGGTCACGTCAGCCCTGTGGGGTGGGGGCTTGCTTGGAGCCTCCACTCCTCTCTTTTTGCCTGTTCCCCTGTTTTCAAGTGGGAACATCTCAACCGGTTCCACTGCTGTATGTCGGAAGTAGAGAACTTGTTTTGATTTCACAGGCTCATAGATAAGACTCTGACTTTTGAGTTGCTGCTGGAACAAGTTAAGACTTTGGGAGCATGGGTTTTGTAGGAATGTATTTGTACATGATAAGGACATGAGTCTTGGGGGCAGAATGCTATGGTTTGAATGTTCCCTCCAAAACTCATGAATGGGTCGATCTAATTAATGGTTTTAGATTCAGGGGTTATCCTGGG
This sequence comes from Theropithecus gelada, assembly GCF_003255815.1. Lineage (NCBI taxonomy): Eukaryota > Metazoa > Chordata > Mammalia > Primates > Cercopithecidae > Theropithecus > Theropithecus gelada. Next base: position 129,373,381 of record NC_037677.1, on the reverse strand, counting down.
AGCGGGACTGGTGGCTTTATAACAAGAGGAGGAGAGACCTGAGCTGGCACACTCAGCCCCTTGCCATGGGATGCCCTACACCGCCCTGGACTCTGTGGCATCCCCACCTGCGAGAAGGCCCTCACCAGACGTGGCTGAAAGCAACCGTTGCTGGGCCACACACAGCCACAGCAGAGATCCCCAGTACCGAGGTCACTCAGAGCGTGTTTTCCAACCTCGGTGACGTAAAGTGGGAAATCAGTAACAAAAATGGACCTGTGAGAAACACGGGCGCCTTGAAATTAAACAGTTACTTATGATGATCAAATTAGTCAAGGAAGAAGTCACAGTGGAATTCAGAAAACACTTTAAACTGACTTAGATTTAAACTGACTTAGTGAATGGAAATACTACAAATAAAAATTTACGCGACTTAGTTCAAACAGGTTACAGGAAAAATACAGCCTTGAATACAAGAAGAAAGCCAGAAAAAACCTTGATTTAAGCTTTGATTTCGAGAAGCTGGACAACAACAATAAATTACATCTAAGAAAAATGAAAGAGGACAAATCAATACAGCACAAGAAACAGCGAAGTCAAAACCAGCAAAGGAAATCCAAGGCACAAGTTGGTTCCAAAGAGAAGACAATGAAATGGAGAAATCCCTGCTCAAGAAAAAAAGGGAAAAGGCGAGTTTCCAATGTGAGCAAGAAAAAGACCCATCACTGAGATGATGCAGGTGTTGAGAGTTCACACAGAATGTCCTTTACAGCCTTACTCCAATATAGGCGACAATGGACCCAAACGGACCAAGTCCTCAAAAAAGCACAGCTCAGCAAAGCCGACAGAAGCGTAGAAAATCCAAATGATTCAATGTCTGTCAAATAAATTGAATCTTTTATTTAAAATGTTGCTACAAAGAAAACCCAGACCCCACTGGCTTCACCAGTAAATTCTTCCAAAAACTGAAAGAAGAAATAACCACTTTGAAAACTCATAGAAATAAAGCAAAAAACTTCCTCTTTTACTAAGAGGCTTGGTGAACATTGACACTGGAAACTTAGCAGGGACACTACAAGAAAGGAAAAGCTCTCTCATCACTATTACACAAAAATCCTAACAGAATACAGCAAATAAAATCCAGCAGTTGTAAAGGACGCACGTCGGTGCCAAGTGGTTGTGTTCCGTGGGGTTCAATATCATTGGGCACGTTAACAGAAGGAAAAGGAGACAAATCGTAAGATCGCCTTGACAGGTGCAAAAAAGGTATCTTTCATAATCCAACATCCACTCATTATTTTTAAAATTGAGATAGAAGCAAATGTCCCTAATCCAATGAAGAATCTCTCTACAGCCCTAGTATGCATCGTATTTAATGGTACAACGTTGAAAAGTTTTCCACAAGAGTGGAAATGTGTGCCCGATCGGCGCTTGTATTGAATATAGTACAAAATGACTAGAAAAAGAAAGAAAATGCAGAAAGACTGAAAAGAAAATACAGAACCAAGAGACTGAAGAACTCGGGTGCTGTTCCTGAGTGCGGGCCAAGAGGCTCCGTGCTGTGAAGCCACCCGTTCTCTGTGGCCGAGGGTTCACGGAGCCTCTTCCTCCCCCGGTGAGGTCTTAGCCTGGTTCCCCTGAGCTATTAGCAACATAGTTTTCCACAGAGATGGCCTGGCAGGTGGCCCAGGGCTGTGTCCCTTGTGGGGACCTGGGGCTGCGCCACTCGCCTGTGGCCACGGGAGACACAGGGTAGGAGCCGTACAGGGGAAAAATGACAAATCAGACCACGGGCTAAAATTCAGAGGTTCTGTTCATCAAAAATGCCCTGCCGAGAGTCGAGGGGCAGCCACAGAGAATGAGAAGACCTTGACACTAGGTTGCCTGACACATGTGCGTCCCACGTGGGAGAGGGTGTGGGTCCCTTTTAAATAAGAAAAGGAGACACTGATAGAAGATGGCATGAGGTTGGAATCACAAAAGTAGGATTCGTGTGGCCAATAAACGATTTTAATGGTGCTCAAGTTCATTAGTCAGGGAAATGCAAAATTGAAGCCGGACGCAGATAACCAGACACCAACCAGATTGGCTCCCGTGGAAAAGAAGGACACGGCCGTGGAGATGAGACGGGGAAGGGGGCAGCTGAGGCTCCCTGGGCCTCATGCCCGCCCCTGGGCGCAGCAGCCCGGGCAGAGTTCTGGCGGAATCGCTGTAGCTGACGCTGCGCGTCCACACCTGACTCCGCGCCCGGTAGAAATGCTTCGCTGGGGTCCCCAGAGAGCAGCATCGCTCATGACCCCCAACGACAGGAAGCCACCCAGATGCCCTCGGACACAGAAGGGATGAAGAAGCTGTGGCGTTCCCAGCTGCGGTGTCTGCGGCGAGGAGGGTCAGCCCCACGCTCCACCTGGGTGAAGCCCACAGCGCAAGCCAGAGGCCCGGCAGAAAAGCCCGCCTGAGCTGCTAGAATCTGCTGTGGTCCCCTTGTGGGGAGGAGGGCCACTGGCCAGCAATGTCCTGTCTCTTTGCCTGGCCACAGGGTGTGCCCACTGCAAAAGTCCATCAAGCTTTTCACGCATGGGCTTTTACACCACTTTCTGTATATTCTACTTTGATAATAAGTTTTGTAAACACTGCTTTGTTTGTGCAAACTTGAAGCTATGACTCAGAACCACAAGCCTCACAGCTCGACAGAGGGAGGGCTGCCCTTGCGGAGAGGCCCAGGCCTCCAGGAGCCCTCTGGCTGGCCCTCAGGGGCAGTGGTGGCCGCCTGCTGCTGGTGGTGAGGAGCCTGAACCGCGTGCCCGGTCTGGTATTAGACAGACTCACAGTCCACAGGAGGGGATGGGCTAGAGACGCCGCCTGCACCGCCTGACCACAGCCGACTGGCATCCCTGGGCCAGGAAGAGAGGGCCCTCCCCGGGGGAGTGTGGGGGCACAGCTCTGAGTCTGCGCTGTGTACGCGTGTGTGTCCATGTGTGTCCGTGCCTGTATGCGTGAGTGTGTGCGTCTGTGTACATGTGCGTGTCTGTGTCCGTGCATGTCTGTGCGTCTAGGTCCGTGTACACTTGCGTCTGTGTGTGTCTGTGCATGTCTGTGTGTGTGTGTCTGTGCACGGGTGTGTGTGTGTCCATGCCTGTCTGCATGAGTGTGCGTCTGTGCACACATGTGTCTGCATGCATCCATGTGTCTGCACATGTATGTCTCCATGTGTGGTGCGGAGGAACAGGAGGAAAGATGGAGGGAAAGGCACCACTCACGGAGGAGGCGCTGGAGAATTTTCCATTTGTTATTTTGGGTTTGGCGAACATGCACTTCACGTCATGCAAATCAGGTTTCTAAACATTAACAACTGGAGAGAAATGACATTTTGGGGCCGCCGGTGACTCGTGCGTGCCTCTGCTGCCCCCTGGTGCCATCCCCGAGTCACTCCCAGCAGGGCCCCCCGAACCCCGAAGGCCCCAGCCCGGGGCAGGAAAGGCACAAAGCCCCGCTCTGGCTCTGCCGCGAGGTCTCCTGGAAACGAGGGAACAGCACAGCGACGTCCCTGCGTCCTAAATGCGTCCCCTGATAGCCGTTTTTCACCACTCAGGCTTGGCAAAATCTCTGCGTCACTGAACAGCACTTTAACCTCTTGAATGAGATGCCTCCTACCTTTCGGGTCCTCTTTCTGCACCTCTCACGGGACAGGTAAAGACGCTCGTTCCTGTTGAGGTCGTCCCCAGCCCGCTGAGAGGCCTCAGGGAGGCAGAGACCCAGCCGTGGGCTGCCCACACCTCAGCCCCACCCCAGGGAGGCCTGGAACTCCAGCCGGTCCTGAGAAGGTGCCGGACAGACACCAGCTACCAATGACACAGGGCGGAGGCGCTCCAGGGGCGCGGCACACCCCCTCCTGCGACCTGTCTCCCGTACAGGGCCTTTGTGTCTGGTCTGGGCGTCCTGACCTGAAGGTCACTGTGACAGCGGAGTGGAGAGGATGGCTGCCCTCTCCTGCTCCCACTGGCCTGCAGCCAGCCAGCGGTGCCTCTGGCAGTGACCACAGAAGTCACTGGCTGTGGCCAGTTGCCCGGTGCATGACCCAGCCTGTTCTCAGTCCAGGTCCTGACTGGCCATGCACACCCAGCTGTGCCCCTGGAGGCACACACGGGGAGGGCCCTGCTGGGGTGCGTGGTCTGCAGAGTGGGCCTCACTGGGCTCCTCTGAGGTCACTGGAGCTGGGCTGTGAGGTGTGTCTCCATCGTGGCTTGCCTGCGACCCTGGCCCGCGTCCTGCCAGCAGGTCCTGTCTATACGGTGCTGCGTATGAGAAACCCAAGTTCATTACTGCAGCCAAAGGAAAGGTGCAGCCGGTGGGAGGTGAGCAGGGCGGGGAGTGGGGAGGAGGAGCAGGAGGTGAGCAGGGCTGCTTGGGGGGGAGGGGGGAGGAGGAGCGGGAGGGCGCGGGGAGCAGGGGCGAGAGTGGGGAGGGGAATGGGGGCAGGAGGGGGGAGCAAAAGAGGGGGAGGGGAGCAGGGGGGAGGGGAGCAGGGTAGGAGGGGGAGGGGGAGGGAGGTGGGAGCAGGGGTGGGGAGCAGGGGTGAGAGGTGGCGCGGAGCAGGGATGGGAGAGAGGGGAGGGGAGTGGGGCAGGAGGGGAGCATGGGGGAGGGGAACGGTGGGGGAGGGGAGGTGGGCAGGAGGGAAGCGGAGGGGGGAGGGGAGCGGAGGGGGGAGGGGAGCATGGGGGCGGGATGGGAGCAGGGGCGGGACCAGGGGCGGGACCAGGGGCGGGAGCAGGGGCGGGAGCAGCGCTGATGCCCACTGCGCCGCAGAGCTCCCTGCACAAGGGCCCTTTCCTTTCAGAAACTGAAGGCCCACCAGGGAGCCCCTGGGGTCCCGGAGGCGTGGCCTCTCCCCGCCCTCCACCCACAGGGATGGAGGGGTCTGTAGAGCCTGTGACATTCTGGAAACAGATGTAGACGGGGCGTGTGCTTCCCTGGGGCCCAGGAGGCCCATCCGCTGGCTGCACAATGATGCAGCAGCCGCTCCACAGCGTGCGGCCAGGGGACCCCACACGGCGGGAGGGTCTTCCATCCATGCAGCCTTCCTTGCGAGACAGCAGCCCTTTTCCCATTGCCCACCACGCACGGTCCAGCTGCCGCCCTCAGGCCTGGGCAGCAACAGAGGGTGTGTCCACGTTCCCGCAGGCTTCTGCAAGGTGATGCGTCTGGCCATGAGTCCCACCGCCTTCTCCCACCTGCTGGCCTGTGCCCAGCAGTTCCGGAAGCAGACCCAGGCCCAGGTGTACAGCGAGGACATGGCCCTGAACGCAGGCTCGGTGAGGCCCTCCAGACTCCAAGCCACCCTGCCAGGACCCTCTGCCCCCATCCCTGAGAGCCAGGACCCCAGCGAGGTGGGGCGAGGGGTGGGGCGCTAGGCCAGGCTGCTGAAGGGCTTGGGCCATCCCGACACCCAGGCACTGCCCAACTCCCAGGCCAAGTTCCATGTCGGGGGAGAACTCACTCCTTGGACTCCTTGGCCATGCCTGATCCCTGAAGTGCAGACAAAGGGGAGGGACCCTCTGTGGTGTGGGCAGAGGAGACGGGTGGGGGCTGGGGTCTCAGGGTGACCCTCCAGAGGATGGACCAGGTGCTGTGGGGCCCTCATTACCAAGCCGGACGCCCTCGTCCACCACGCTGTTCGCAGAAGGGGCAGGAGCTCGGCCTTTCCGCAGGGGCCTGGCCCTCGTGGGGTCTGGGCCATGCGCCCTCTTTGCTATGGGGACCTCTTGTTTGGGTTGAGTAGGAGCCAGAAGGCCTCCAGGTGGAAGAGAAGGAGTGCCCTGTGCAGAGGCTCAGCAGCATCCTGGGGCCCCTGGAGGAGCTTCTGCAGCCGCTCTTCCCCCTGCTCAGCCTCTCCGAGGCCAGGTACCAGGGATGACGTTGCCGCCGGCTCCCCACCACACCCATGCATGGACACGTGTGTCCAGTGCCGTGGGCAACCACGTGTGCTTGCTGTGCCTTCTCGGCCACCTTTGTTCCAGACTCCGCGCCGCCCGCCTGCTCCCAGGAAGCAGTTCTTCCTGGATCTGCCTCCATTCCTGCCTGGAGGAGAACTGCCCACTGCCCACTCCCCACGGCCCCTCCAGCCCCCGGCCCAAGCGTGGGGTGGGATGGCAAGCACCTCCGAGGGACCGCCCGGGCTCCTTTGATTTGGGGTGGGAAGGAAGGCAGAGGGGACAGATACCTGGCACCGTTTAGCTCGGCTGTGGATCAGAGATGATCCCGAAATCCTGTGGCTCATCCCGGCCCCACCTCAGTGGGACCATCCCAGAAGTGAGCGTCGGGATTCGTGGCGCTGCTGCCTTAGAGTGAAACAAGCTGAGGAGGGGTCGCCTATATTCCAAGCGTTTGTTATCTGTCTGTTTTCGAATATATAACCTGACTTTCAGAGTGCAGATGCCCGTGGTCGTTGCTGATTCAGGGAAGTCGAAGGGCAAAGACAAGGAGAGGAAAATGTCCACAGGACAACACAGTGAGTGGGGCGGGCGCGGCCACTCAGCGCGGGGAGCTGGTCCCGCCAGGAGAGGTGGGGTTGGGATCCACCCACCCATCCAGGAACGCCAAGGGGGGTCAGGAGCCCAGGAGCCCCACAAGCCCTGCAGCCCCTCCCTCTGAGGCCTCCCTGCACATGGGGTCCCTGGAAGGTTCTGTGCACAGCCACGGACTGGGTCGGAGGGTCCGTGCCTCTCCGGATAGGAGGCTCCGGGTAGGAGGCTCTGTGCCAAGCCCCCTGAGAGCACCACGGAACCCAGCACAGCTCCCTCGCGAGGTGGATCGGCAGCCACGCCACACCACGCGTGCTTGCTAACAAAACAAATCGTGTGGAGGGACAGGCGTGATGGGAGGCGGTTCCTCACCCCGTTCTGGGGCATCTGGAGGAGAAGGTGGCGTGGAGTCAAGGCGGGCTGCCAGCCTTTCCCAGCGCCCAGCAGCCAAGTCAGGAGACGGAGCCTTGCGGCCCCGTGGGAGGGGTCCCGTCTTCAGGAGCTGATCTCCCTGCACGGCTGTTTCCCAGACACAGTCCAGCCCGAGGTTGTGGATAAGATCATCCTGGTCGCAGACAGACCTCTCCTGGAGCTGCCACTGGAAGGCCTCTCTGTGTTTGATGAAGGGACAATTTCCTCTGTGTCACGAGAATTTTCTCTTCAGATGTTGTGGAATCGCCTCCATAAAGAAGAGCCAGGTAGGGACTGCCCTTAGCCACCTTATGTCTAATTTTAAAAGGGAAATATTTATTTTTCAGATGAAACAATGTTAGCTCCTATCAAAAAATAACCATCAAATGTTGCAACATTTTTCTAGGCATTTATTCACTCAAAGATATTTACAGAATATAAACACTCACCAATCTGGGCAACATGGCGAGAGTGCATCTCTACAAGAAATTTTAAAATTAGCCGGGCATGGTGGCGTGCACCTGTGGTCCCAGCCACTCAGGAGGCTGGGAGCTGAGATGGCACCACTGCACTGCAGCCTGGGCAACAGAGTGAGGCCTTGTCAAAAATAAAATATGTATGTATATATATAAACACTCAAAACTATTTATAAAATACCTGCTATGTGCCAGTATCCTGGTGCCAACACACAGGGAAGACAAACTTAATGCCGTTCTTGCCCCCACAAACATCTGTTCAAAGGAGGAGACCAGATGTGTAGTGAACAGCCAGCCTCTCCGTTAATCACTCAGACTGTGGAGAGCAATGAGGGAGAGCGCGGAAGGCCCTGGCCTCGGCTGGGATTCGGGGGTGACCGCATTCTGTGACTGAGTGCTGGCTGTGCAGACGTGCCCGGTTTGTGAAACTTCCCCAAGCCCTACACTTGTGGTATGTGCAGTTTTCTGCATGTATGTGGCACTTCAATATCAAAATTAAAAATAAATAGATTGGACTTTTGCTTCCATCTCAGATGAAGTAACAAGGACCAGATTTGTCCTTCCAGCTGAGACAACTGTAAACCAGAGAAAAACACATGAAATGAGGGTTTCAAACACTGACCGGCCCGTCGCGCAGGACGGGGATCCTTGAAAGAGGGGTTGGCTGGTGAGTGCCACGGCGGCCCCCCGCCCCCCGGCTCTTACTCTCTGGGGAGTTTCCAGGTCACAACATTGTTGGGGGGGGCAGGAAGAGCCCAGGGGTCTCCCCAAGTTGAGGACGGGCAGTTTGGAGTCTGGGGAAACCGACAGCTGCAACGTGCAGGGCGGTTCGCCAGGAAGGAGAGAGCTGCAAGGAACGGCCACTCCGAGATCTGCAGAGCCCTCGGCAGGAAGACGGCCGCCGCCTGTGTGCGAGGCCAGGGAAAGAGACAGCTCTGAAAACAGTGAAAAGACGGATAAACACTTAAAACTCCTTTATTTTCAAAATCTCTTTAAAATGTTTTTGAGCAAAAAGTTTAGAGCAAAGGAAAATAATAATGGTTTGGGGTTTTATAACCTAAATGTGAAATGAATAACAGCACCAAAGATGAGAGGGAGGGATGGAAGCAAAGTACGTAAAGGCTCCATCCTCTAGAGAAAGTGGTATAATATTACTTGAAGATAGACTGTGATAAAGTTATAAACTATACATCCTCAAGTAATCAATAAAAACAAAACAACAAGAAAAACAAACAACCCCCCCAAGTTTACAGCAAATACGTAATGAAGAAGATGAAATGGAATCATAAGCAGCCCCTTAATCCAAAAAACACAGAAAAAAAGGGAAGAGAGAACAGATAGGAAAAATAAAAAAGAAATAGCAAGATAGTATATTTCAACCTAACCATATCCATAATCACATTAAGTGTCTAAACACCCCCAACTAAAAGAAAAAGATCATCTGATTAAATGAAAATTCAGCATTCATAATACGCTTCCTCCAAGAAACCCACTTTAAATGAAAAGAAAATGGTGAGTTAAAAAGAAAGGATGGAAAAACCGTATCTCTTAGTATCCAAAGAAGGTTGGCATGGTGAGATTAAATCAGAAAAAGGTGGAGTTCATCCTGGGAGTGTGACCAGAGCTACAGCGAGCCGTTCCGTAAAGAGGAGGCGGCTAATTCATGAAGAGGGTGTGAAACCTAAATGTCTGTACATTGATTAACATCGCGGCAAAATACACGAGACAAAACCCACAGAGCCACAGAACACACAAGACGCACGCAGGGATGGCTGGGGAGGTCAACATCCCTTTCTCAACAGTGATGGAGCAAATATGCATCGAATCAGTCGGGTGTGGAGGATTAAACATGCCAGGCAGCCTCATCTCATGGACGTTTATGTGACATTCTCCCCACGGCAGAAGAATGTACACTTTTTTCACACACACACACGGAACATTTGACGAGATGTACGCTAAGTTGAGCATAAAACAAGCCACAAAAATATTAAAGGGTCCAAATTACCCACAGTAGGTTCTCTGACCACAGTGGAGTTAAATTAGAACTTAATAACAGAAATCATGCCTGGAAAACCCCAAACACTTGGAAACTAAACATACTTCTTAAATACCCATGGATAAAAGAAGACATTAAAAGGGAAATTCAGAAAATATTGTGTTGTGAATGAAGACAAAAACAATTTATCATTACTTGTGGATGCTGCTGATGCGCAAGAAGGGATTTACAGAACTAAGCATGTATATTAGAAAGAAAAAAGGCCACAGAGCAATGACCGCTATTTCTATCTTCAAAAATTAGGAAAAGAAGAACAAATTTAACACAAACATTATCAAGGATGATTAACATAAGAACAGAAATCTAGGCCGGGCGCGGTGGCTCAAGCCTGTAATCCCAGCACTTTGGGAGGCCGAGACGGGCGGATCACGAGGTCAGGAGATCGAGACCATCCTGGCTAACACGGTGAAACCCCGTCTCTACTAAAAATACAAAAAACTAGCCGGGCGAGGTGGCGGGCGCCTGTAGTCCCAGCTACTCGGGAGGCTGAGGCAGGAGAATGGCGTGAACCCGGGAGGCGGAGCTTGCAGTGAGCTGAGATCCGGCCACTGCACTCCAGCCTGGGCGACAGAGCGAGACCCCGTCTCAAAAAAAAAAAAAAAAAAAAAAAAGGAACAGAAATCTATGACACAGGAAACAGAAACACAAACCAAAAGCAAGTTCTTTGAGAAAAATCAATAAAATTAATACACCTCTAGTCAGGTCAGGCGGATCAGGAAAAGACAGAGACACAAATTATCAATATCAAAAATGATAGAGGGAGCATCACTACAGAGTCAAGAGAAGATAAAAAGTAAATAATGAATAAAGCCGTGTCAATAAATTTAACAACTCACATGAAATGGACAAGTTCCTCGAAAGACCCAAGCTTCCACACTCACTCTAGAAGAAAGGGATGGCCTGGATAGGCCCGTATCTATTAAGGTAATAGACAGTTTAGTTTAAAATCTTCCCACAAAGGAAAAACCTCGACACCCAGAGGATGTCTACACACATCCTCCCACAGCAATTAAAGAGGAGAGACGCTACTTCCCAGCCGATTTTCTGAGGCTGGCATTATCCGGACACAAACCCAGAGAAACACATTAGGAGATTTAAAAAAAAGGACCAATATGCCTCATGAATATAGATGCTAATAACATTCTTAACAAAATGTTAGGAAATGGAGCAAAACGAGACGTTACAAGGATTTATATTATGTCCACGTGGATTTTAACCCAGTAATACAAGGGTCGTTTAATATTTGAAAAATCAGCCAATGTGATTCACCATATCCATAAGCTAAAAAATAAAGACTATCCGATGATTGCAATAGATGCAGAAAAGCATTTGACAAAACCCAACATCCACTCCGAATACGAGCTCTTAGAAAACGAGGAGGGGAAGACAGCTTCCTCCGGCTGGCAAAGGACATCCGCAGAACAGCTGTCCCTGAGTGTCGCAGGTCGGCAGGAGGCTGAGGCCGTCCCCCAAGGCCAGCAGCCGGGCAGGGCCACCCACTGCAGTGTCAGCACCGTGCTGGAGAGGAAAAGCATCTAGATAGTTCTTCTCTGCGGGTGGTCTCATCATCTGTGTAGAAAGTGTGATCTAGTGAGTGATTTTGGCAAGGTTGAAGGATACAAAAGTCAAGGTACAAAAACCAATTGCATTTCTATTAACTAACTATCAGAAATTAAAACTTAAAACACTACCATTGACAATAGCTTCCAAGCCGGGAAATACTTAGGGATACATTTGACAAAAGGTGCAAGACTTTGTACACTCATACTATAAAACATTGCTGAGAGAGATTAAAGAACTAAACAAATGGAGAGAAGCATCAGGCTCTTAGGTGAGAAGGCCCAGTATTGCCAAGGTGTCAACTTGTCCTAAAGTAATCTGTAGATTCCACACAACTCTAGTCAAAATCTCCACAGGTTTTTTTTGTTTTGTTTTGTAGAATTTAACAAGTTTATTCTAAAAGTTATATAAAAATGTAAAGGACCTAAAGTAGCCAAAATAGGAGGGCACATGCCACCTGATGTCAGGAGCCCATCACACGGGCGCAGTGTTGACACAGTGGAGCACAGACACGACGGCAGCCGTGTAGACCCGTGGGACGGGGTGGGGAACCAGAAGCGCACCACAGGTGCACAGCCGGGTGGTGGCTGGCGAAGGGACGACGATGCTGAGCGGAGGAAGGGCATCTCCCTGAGTGGCTGCAGTCCCTGGGCGTTTGTAAAACAAAACACAACAAAAACGAGGCCGCACACCACGCATGAAAATCAACTCAAAATGGATCCGAGACCAAAGACGCTCACATTTCTAGCAGAAAACACTGAGGAAAATCTGTATGACTTTCAGCAAATTTAAGAATTTCCACTCTTTGAAGGATATTGTTAACAAAATGAAAAGTTACACTAAGACTGGAAGAATCTGATAATAGTAACAAATTTAGACTATATAAAGAACTCTCAAAACTGAATAAGAAAAAAACAACCCTATAAAAGATTTGAACAGATACTTCACCAGAAAAGATTTAGATAGCAAACAAAGTACGATGGAAAGATGGAAAGATGGAAAGATGCCTGACATCATTAATTATCAAGGAAATGCAAATGGAAACCACAGTGAAATACCCCTGCACGCCTATTAGAATGGGCGAAACTCACAAGGTCGACCAGAGGACGTGCTGGCGAGGGTGTGGAACCGGAACCCTCGTTCTTGGCTGGGGGGAATGGTGAATGCTGGAGCCACTTTGGAAGACGGTTTGGCAGTTTCTTAAGTTAAACGCAGGCCTGTTGTATGCCGCAGTCATTCCACTCCTAGGTATTTACCAAAGAGATAAGGAGACACACGTCCACAGAAACTCATACAAATGTTTACGGCAGCATTATCTGCAATGGCCTAAACCGGGAAACCACAGAAAGGTCCATCATCCACGTGACAGACGCCTGGACACCCAGTGAGCAGATGAGCACATCAGGGTGCGGCCACGTGGTGGGGTCCTGCCTGCCAATGAGGGTCGACCGTCGGTGCCTGGGACAGCATAGACGGGGCTCAGAAGGATTACGCCGAGGGGGGACCGTTGGTGCCTGGGACAGCGTAGATGGGGCTCAGAAGGATTACCCCGAGAGGGGACCGTCGGTGCTTGGGACAGCGTAGACGGGGCTCAGAAGGATTACACCGAGGGGTGACCGTCGGTGCCTGGGACAGCGTAGACGGGGCCCGGAGGGATTACGCCGAGGGGTGACCGTCGGTGCCTGGGACAGCATAGACGGGGCCCAGAGGGATTCCACCGAGGGGGGACCGTCGGTGCCTGGGACAGCGTAGACGGGGCCCAGAGGGATTACGCCGAGGGGGGACCGTCGGTGCCTGGGACAGCGTAGACGGGGCTCACTCGGAAGGATTACGCCGAGGGAAAGAGGCCAGATCCAGGGAGTGCCCGGGGATGGTTTCGTTTTTACAAAAGCCTGGGAAATACAAACTAACGTACAAGTCAGAAGGCAGGTACGTGGCTTCCTGGGGGTGGGGGCTGGGGCTGCGGGAGAAGTTGGGGGAGGGTCGCGGGTGCGGGAGGGAAGGTCGCAGGCGTTTGGGGAAGATCCCGGGGCTGGGTGTGCCGTGGCCTCTGCTGTGGCCGTGACTCATAGGCGTGCACTGTCCAGTCCTGTCACACTGCTCACTTTCAGTGCAGGCAGCTCACTGTGGTCAGCTGAACCTGAGCAATCTAAAATTGGACTCTGTACTCTGGTACTTTGACCCTTCCCATGACCCCAAGCCCTTGTGGAGTCTCCTGCTTGTGAGTGGAATTTTTTTACATGAAATACAGAAAGAGCAAATTTGCATCGGGGTCACAGAAGCTTGCACAAGGGCCCAGGCACAAAGTGGATCTTTGAAGGAGGCGGTCCAAGGACGGAAGCCCCCAAGGATGGAGGCCCCCACAGGTGCTGTGTTCCAGGGAGGCTCCTCCAGGCCTGCCACAGCAGCCGGCGTGGCAGCTTATAGCTGGTCTCCATCTGATTCTGGCCCACCGGGTGCCCTGTCCGTCTGCAGGTCACTGTCAGCCCCTTCTCGGAACTCTGGCTCGCCCCTCTGGCTGCCCTCCTGCCTTCACCACGTGGACGACGTGTCTGCCCTTCGTGGACGTGTCTGCCCTTCGTGGCAGGAGGGCGGCTCCATGGCCCGGGACTGGGTAGGGCTCAGGCTGTGGAGAGGGTGAGCGTGCTGGGTGGAGAGGCAGGGAGGCCGGAGCTGGAGTCGGTTGGCACAGACACGAGGCTCACGGAGGTGTCGGAAACCATTTTTGATAGTGAAGTGTGTCACGTCTCTAGAAAAATGCCCAAATGGAGCACCAGGCAGGAGGCAGGACCTGCTCCCACCCGAGAGCCACCCCTGCTTCCCCAGCCCAGCTCGCCACCCACAGCACCCACCCTCCTGACTGTACTGCAAAGCCAGGGCCTTTTACAACCTCACCTCCAACATCGGCACCCCAAAATCCTGCAGCCTGGGGTGCCTGTTCTTAAACTCTGCAAATGGCATCTGAAGGCACGCACTGCGTCCAGCTCCTGCCTGGCTCCATGGCTGGTCTCTGTGGCTCCAGCTCCTGCCTGGCTCCGTGGCTGGTCTCTGTGGCTCCAGCTCCTGCCTGGCTCCGTGGCTGGTCTCTGTGGCCAGCCATGTTCCACCCTGCACAATTTATCTGCCCCGTGTTACTAGACACCCCATCCGTCTGCATGTCCTGGCGTGCCCGGGAGTCCCAGTCCTTCCGGCTTTTCACCACCCAGCCATTTGTGAAGAGCCTGTTTTGTCTCTCGCCAGTCCTGTGGGGTTATCTGGGTTTTGTTCTTTGAGGTTTGTTGGATTTTCCTGGTATACTTTGGATATAATTTTTATTGTTTGTATCAATGACAAATGTCTTCTCTGTACCTGGTCTTTTCACTCTCTTAAATGTGTCTTTTGATGAACAAAATATTTTAATGTTATTATAATCTAATTTATCAATCTTTTTCTTAATAGTTGGTGCTTTAAGATGTGGCATTTATGGGCATTTACAAATATTAATTATTCCAATCAAAGAACACAGGATATCTTCCCATTTATTTATGTCTCCTTCAACTTCTTTCATCAGTGTCTTACAGTTTCCAAGGCACAGATCTCTCACTTCATAGTTGAATTTATTCCTAAGTATTTTATTCTTTCTGATGCTATTAGAAATAGGGTGGTTTTCGGCCGGGTGCGGTGGCTCAAGCCTGTAATCCCAGCACTTTGGGAGGCCGAGATGGGCGGATCACAAGGTCAGGAGATCGAGACCATCCTGGCTAACACAGTGAAACCCCATCTCTACTAAAAAAATACAAAAAATTAGCCGGGCGTGGTGGCGGGTGCCTGTAGTCCCAGCTACTCGGGAGGCTGAGGCAGGAGAATGGCGTGAACCCGGGAGGCGGAGCTTGCAGTGAGCTGGGATCCGGCCACTGCACTCCAGCCTGGGCGACAAAGCGAGACTCCCTCTCAAAAAAAGTAAAGTAAAAAAAAAAAAAAAAAGGTGGTTTTCTTAATTTCTTAATCAGATAGTTCATTGGTAATATATATAAATACTGATTTTTGTATGTTGATTTTGTATCTTGCAACTTTACTTAATTTATTAGTTCTAACAGTTTTCTGGTAGAGTCTTTGAGGTCTTGTATATATAAGAGCTTGTTATCTACAAACAGATAATTTCACATCTTTTTTTCTGATGTGTGTCCTGTCATTTCTCTTTCTTTTTTAAATTTTTTTTAAATTTCTTTTTGAGATGGAGTCTCGCCCTGTTGCCCAGGCTGGAGTGCAGTGGCGCGATCTCAGCTCACTGCAACCTCCACCTCCTGAGTTCAAGCAATTCTCCTGCCTCAGCCTCCCAAGTAGCTGGGATTACAGGTGCACGCCACCATACCCAGCTAATGTTTGTAATTTTAGTAGAGATGGGGTTTCCCCATGTTGGTCAGGCTGGTCTCAAACTCCTGACCTCAGGTGATCCACCCACCTCAGCCTCCCAAAGTGTTGGGATTACAGGCGTGAACCACCACGCCTGGCCTGTTATTTCTCTTTCTTTCCTGACTGCTGCAGCGGGGACTTCCAGCGCTGTTTAAACAGAAGTGTCAAGAGTGGGCTTCCTTGCCTTGTTTCTGATCTGAGGTGAAAGCTTTGTGCTTTTCACTGTTAGCTGTGGTTTGTCATTAGGTGTGTTTGGGATTTTTAAATCTTTCTTCACCTCATGATCATGAAAATATTCTCCAAAGACATCCTCTAAATGCATTTCTCGTTTCCCACCTTTCACTTTTCCACCTCTAACTGCCATCTGAGATGGACTCTGTGGAGCGGGAGGTGGAGTTTAAGGTTTTCTTCTCTGAGGGGATCCAGCTGTCTGTGCATCGCTTATTGAAACATCCTTCCCTTCCCCACTGCCCGGTGCAGCCACCACCATCGTGGCAGGGGCAGAACAGGAAAGCAGCAGCCGGACTAGACACTCTCACAACAGTGTGGCACGGGCCGCCCAGGGGTGCCCACGGCCCAGCCCCGGTGCCTGTGAGCCTGCGACATCGCATGGTCCTGGGGCTTTGCAGATACGATTCCAGACTTGAGGTGGGAGACGATCCTGCGGATATGGGAGGGCCCAGGTGATGACAAAGCCCTCACACGAGAGAAGCAGGAAGGCCAGAGAAAGAGCTTGGGGGCTGCACTGCCGATGGTGAGGATGGAGAGCGTGGCCGGGAGCCAGGAACGGATTCTCCCGGGAGCCTCTAGGAAGAGGGTGGCCGGGCTGGTGCGCCATTGTGAGCCGGTGAACCCCATTCGGACCTCCGATTCCCAGAACCATCAGACAGGAAGCGGTGCCACGTTTAGCCCCCGTTTTGTAGTAATTGGTTAACGGCAGCCACAGAAACTAACAGAACCCTCACCACAGAGTAACTGAAAATCGGGCTGCCGGTGATCTAAGTCTTTTTGAAATGCATTACCCAGCGGCCACTAAAGGAAAAGATAAGCTGAGCCTTAAGTGTCCTCAGCCGCGAACCGCTGAGTCTGGGGCGCCGCCAGGTGTGGCCGCACCGCATGGTAAAACGCTAAGGGCACCACCAGAGAGCTGGTGTGCAAACTCCCAAAGAATAGAGAAGGAAGAATGAATGAGGAAGACGAATGGGCCAGTTACCTCAATCAAGGCATCCAACAGCCAGTAATGGAGAAACACGTAGAAAACCAGGACAAATAAAAATAAAACAGTAAGATGGTAGAAGTTGGCCAATTTATGTCGTATATCAGAAAAAGTAAATTGGCCAACCCTGCTAACGAGATGACGGGAGCTAAGAGGATGCAGCTGCATGCCCTTTGCAGGAGCACACCCATCGCAAGTGACCCCCACGTGATAAACCAAGAGAAGCGAAAATGAGTAAATATTTAAGAGTAACCCGGAGGGCTGGTGTCTGACTCTCAAGGGAAACAGACTTCAGAGCCAGGCATTATTAGGGACATGGACACCATGAGAATCGAAGGTCCACCTCCTCAGAGACATGAAATAGCCTCCAAATACAAGAAGCAATAAAAAGTAGAAACTGCAGGGTGTGGCCGTTGACCAGCCCCGACGCTGGGAGATCTTACCGTGCCTGGATTACTGACGGGTCTGACAGACAAAGCAAAAAGAGGGAATTTGGGGTGACGTAATTAACAATCTTGGCTTAATAGAGACATGGAACTCTGTGCCTCAAAAGTGGCGATTTGCAATCTTTTCAACTACGCTCGGAATAATCACAAAATTGAGAAGCAGATCCTACCGTGTCTCAGACGCCAGCAGACGGCCCACACCTGAGGCCAGTGTGAGGAGGGCGGAAAGCAGTTCTCCAAGGCAGACTTTTTTCCATCCTCGCACACTTGAAAATTCAAGACCACGCTTCTAAATATCTCATGGGACTCAGAAGAAATGAAATGATCATGGAAATGTCAAAAACTAGCGAGATGTTGCTAAACGTAACTTAGAAGGTGTTGCAGCTGTAAATGTCATGTTAGAATAGGAAAAGCACCAGGAATTCAGAAGCTCAGCACCTGATTTAAGAAGTCCGAGGCGGCCGAGCGCGGTGGCTCACGCCTGTAATCCCAGCACTTTGGGAGGCCAAGGTGGGTGGATCACGAGGTCCGGAGATCGAGACCATCCTGGCTAACACGGTGAAACCCCGTCTCTACTAAAATACAAAAAACTAGCCGGGCATGGTGGTGGGCGCCTGTAGTCCCAGCTACTCAGGAGGCTGAGGCAGGAGAATGGTGGGAACCCGGGAGGCGGAGCTTGCAGTGAGCCGAGATGGTGCCACTCACTCCAGCCTGGGCGACAGAGCGAGACTCCGTCTCAAAAAAAAAAGAAGTCAGAGCAAGGAGGCAGAATAATCTCAGGGACGTGCAGAAAGATGACGCCGAGGAAACATCTCCGATGCCACGGAGAAGAGCAGCCAAGAAAGCCGGAAACGGAAGGAGACACAGCCCTGACGGTGCACCAGAGGCAACCAGAGAACGTGGGAGTCTCCAAGCAACTTTGAACCAACGTAGCAAAACCCCTGGGCAGCAAGGACGAAATACTAGGAGAAAACACTTTGAGATGCCAGGAAGAAAGCAAACCTGAATAGTCTCATAACCAATAAAAAAGCACATCAATGGATTTAAGTCTGCCCACAAAAAAATATCCTTTTCTCCATGTTTCCACTGAATTCTGCCAGACTGTCAAGAAACAATCATGTCAGCATTAGACAAATCTCCCCAGTATCAGAAAAAGTAGACAGCTCCTCCCATCCTTCCCTAGGCCAGCCTAACTCCTCCCAGATGCTCCAGAACAGCACAAAAAAATGCATAAAAAGATAAGCTGTCATCACTCAGTTTAGCCTTTTCTCTCCCCTTTTTCCCACTTCCTGACAGGGTCTCGCTCTGTCACCCAGGCTGGAGTGCGGTGACACAATCACAGCTCACTGCAGCCTCCACCTCCTGGGCTCGAGCCATCCTCCCACCTCAGCCTCCCGAATAGCCTGGATTACAGATGCAGGACGCCATTCCCGGCTAGGTGTTTTTTAGAAACAGGAGCTAACTCTGTTGCCCAGGTTGATCTCGAACTCCTGGGCTCAAGCGATCCTCCCACCTCGGCCTCCCAAAACACTGGGATTACAGGCGTGAGACACTGTGCCCGGCCCCAGTTTAACCTTAAAACGCTACAGGTGTCCTAGAAGAACAGTCGTGTGAGCATTTCAGCCAGCGCAGGGTGAAAGCATTTGATAAAACGCACACATTTACTTTGTGAGCCAGGAACCAAACGCAATGCCCCATCCTGATAAAGAAATCCATCAAAAGCTAGAGAGAGCCTCCTTCTTAATGGGGCTCCCTTAGAAGCAGCCTCTCTGAAGGGGGTGAAGCAGTGAGCCCCATCTGTGCGTCCATTCTGCTGTCTGCTGGAGGCCCCAACATAGGCACATAGGAAAGAAAAGACGGGGCACAAACAGGAGGGAAGTGGCCATCCTTCCCAGGCACACGGCTGTCTATGCAGAGCCTGCAAAAGAAAGTGTTCGTGTAGACAGGGGCCGGTTGTAAATCCCTGTACAGAAGGCCCTGGAACCGGTGAGGGGCCCAGGCACGGCAGGCACACTGGTGAGTGCCCAGTGGGGTGTGTGAATGGCAGCCAGGTGGGCCTTGGAGCCTTTCGAGAGTGGTTCTTCCTTGAGGGCTTTCCCCAACCCCGTGAACCTTTGCATTTCAGAAGTTATTGCCTTGTCAACTTCACAAAAATTAAAATTGCTTGTTTTCACAACTTGTGTTTTTTCATTGAAGTGAAATTTGCATAACATGAAATTAACCGACAGTGTGGCCGGACGGCTGCCTCGAGCTGCTGCCAAACATCCCCCGCCTCTTTCTTGTCTTCAACAGAAGGTGGCGTGAAAAAGGAGGGGAGAAGCAGAGACCCCAAAAAGAGAAGCCTAGTGAAGAAGGGCAGGAAGGTAGGTGGGGGTCTGTGGTGGAGGATCGGGCTGGTGGGCACAGCTGGAGGTCGGGCTCAGGCCCCTGCACCTGGCGTGACCTGCTCTGTGGTTGCAGGGCAGCGTCCCCCGGATCATCCCTGCTGACTGCATCACAGTCGACTCCGACAACTTCAAGTGTATCCTTTGATGAGCCCCAGTGGGGGGACCGAGACCCCACCCTGTGCTCCCATTTCTCCTTGACCAGGACCCAGTCATCGTGGACCCATACGAGGAGGCCCAGGGCCCAGGTGGGTGCTGCACAGGGCTCCCTGTTCAGGCACACGCCAACCTCGGGCCTCCTGCCGCCCTGCAGTTGTGGACAGCAGCTGGTGCCCCACTCCTCGAGGCTCCAAAATCTGCATATGTGCTTGCCCTGTGTTGGCTTTAAATATTTTAATTTGTTGGGGTTTTCTCTCTGGCTGGCCTGGTTCTACCATCACCCCACAGGGCATGGCAGGGCACTGACACATCCACCTGCATTCACCGTGACCCCTCCCCAGGGCCCCGGCCCTGCACACATGTGTCTGATGAAGTACCGTGATCTGTATCCACCCCGTTCTCCTTGCAGAAATGCTGACTCCTGTCTCGGTCACCCAAGACATTTTGGAAAGATTCCAAGACACATTCACTTCGCGATGGGTGGGACATCTGGGAAGCAAGCACTTTCCCAGGTTCGGATCTGGGCTCCCAGGAGTCGTTTACAGTGTGGCAGGTCTCGAGGGTCCAGCGGGGAGCCACTGCCCCCTACTCCCAGCTCCCTGGGTCTGCCCCGCAAGTCCCACCAGGTACAGCAGGCGATGCTGAGACAGACCCAGCTCCTTGAGTCCTCACAGAGACTGGGCAAGGGGCACTGTCCCCACTTTACAGATGGCAACCTGGGGCCCCCAGGGTCACTGATAGCACGTGGTCCAGCAGCAGGGGCTGCCTCTTCACCACCAGCACTGCAGCCCCTCCAGAGACCACTCGCAGACTCTGCCCCCCAGATGCCCTCGGGGTTCTGTGGTCCAGAGGTGTCCACAAGCAGGTAGCAAGGAACCAGAGCAACCAGGGAGAGCCACGGATGGGAGGGGTCGCTCTATGTCACAGGCTCCATGCCAGGGGCGAGGCTGCAGGGGCAGGTGTGTGCAGAGGCAGGTGTGTGCAGGGGCAGGTGTGTGCAGGGGCAGGTGTGTGCAGAGGGGGACGCTGCAGGGGCAGGTGTGTGCAGAGGGGGGCGCTGCAGGGGCAGGGCTGGGGTCCTGTATGGAAGGAGGGAACCCGGGTTTGGCCACTGTCTCCCCTGCCTGGAGTACTGGGGGTGCCTTGACCTCCACGTGCTGGGCCATTGGGAAAGCCCCCACACTTCCCGCAGCCAGCCCCGCCCGGGGAGGGTGTTCATTCCAGCACAGAAGTCAGTGCTCGTGGGGGGTCCCCTTGACTAGGCTCCGTCGGAACCCCTGTGATCAGAGCACAGAGGAGGGAGGCGTGGGCATTGGGAACAAGAAAGAAAGTTCAATTGAATGCACAAGTGGGACAGGCGTGGACCACACAGGATGTGGCCTGCTTTAAGAACCCACGGTGGGGTCTGGTGTAGGTGCCTGGGCACTGTTGACCCGCGCTCTCCTCTCTCTGCAGCCAGGCCCAGTGGGAGGAGGCCCTGGGCAGCTGCAACGGCTTCTTCTTCTATGGGATGGAGAGCTTCCTGTCCCATATATTAGTGGAGAGATTGGTCGCCATGAACTTGCAAGGTGAGAGGGGTCCTCTTGGCACCCCTTCCCCCAGGGGCACAGCACAAATCCGCCTGAGGACAAAACAGGACCACTGTAACCTGCTGGTGCTGCCCCCACCCTCTGCGGCCGCAGCCCCCTCCTGCCCCCCACCCTCTGTGGCCGCAGCCCCCACCTGCACCCCAACCCTCTGTGGCCATAGCCCCCACCTGCCCCCCACCCTCTGTGGCCACAGCCCCCACCTGCCCCCACCCTCTGCGGCCGCAGCCCCTCCTGTCTGCAGGTGGACGACCTCTGCTCCCCCTGCTCCCCCTGCCTGGCCCACACAGACGTGGAAGCCACAGGAGCTTCTGGCCTTCCTGTCCTTCATTTCTGAGTGCCCCCACTCCGCCCAGCGCGGCTTTTCAGACCTGGCAGGCCAGGAGTCAGTGCCGGGCCCAGGAGCCCAGGAAGGCTGGGGTGGGCAATTCAGGACCTCACTGGTCACAGCCCCTCCCTCAGGGCCCCTCTAGTCTAATCATAGGCACTTGGACCTTGCCTTCCCCTTCACTGTCCACCAGCCGTGGAGGGGCTGCCAGGTGTGGTCCTGCCATGCCCGGCACAGTGACACCCCAGCCAGCTCCAGCACAAGGGGGCTTTTGGCAGGAGGTGGGGATGGCACAGCAGGCTGGGGGCATGGCATGAGCAGAGCACATGCGTGGGGGCACATCACCCCGTCACACGCCACGGCCCGAGGGTGGTGCTGATGGAGACAGGAGGCGCGGCCACTCCACACTGCAGGCTGAGCGGTCAGGAGACAGGCGTGGCTCAGCCCTGTGCCAAGGCCACCACTCAGACTCAGCTCCTGTGGCTGCAGCCCCACCGGGATGCCCCCTCTGGATGCCCCCTCTGCGGGGCCGGCCCACTCACTGTGACTTTCTCTGGTGGGGTTGCTGATGACCCCACTGTGCAGGGTTGACGGGAGCCCTTCAGGGATGCGGGAGGCGCTGTGCCCCCCAAGAGGTATGTGGGCCCCGTTGATGGAGCAGAGCAGGTGTGTGGACACTTGTCCCGTGGCACCTGGCACCTGGGGCCTGCACTTGGGTGGGGCCAAGCAGGACCCCCACTCTGCTCTGCAAGCCTGGGCCTTGGCCTCAGAGGTGCCAGAGCCCATCCTAGGTGGAGTTAGAAACGGGCATCTTTGAAAGTTTAACTCCAAGCGAGGCAGTGAGTGAAGCAGAAGAGGCCTCGCCAGGGCTCCCCCGACTCCCCCGCAGCCTTGGCCTCACGCAGCTGGGGGTCCTTTCAGCAGGAACGGCCAGGCTGCCAGTGGAAGTGGGCAGCCATCCCCTGGCACCCACAGGGCTCGCAGCAGGCACGCCCAGGGTTGCACTGGCCCCCGGTCCCTGCTTCCATGGAGGCCCCAGGCCAGGGTGAACAACCCATCCCCAGTGCCCAGGACTCCCCTGCATCCCAGGAGCCTCCCATGTCTCCACCACACAGGGACACGTGGCCCCTCACATCGGCCCCCAGTCAGTGCTGCCCCCCAGTCGCCCGTCCCTCCGTCCTTGGGGAGGGCTCCACCTCATACACCTCATTCATGTGGGGTGCCAGGGTGTCCAGGCATGGTGCGGGCGCCGAGGAAGCTGGGGGGCCCAGGTGGGCTTCCCACACTTCCTGTTGCACAGTCACCTGGAGGAGGCTGTGAAGGGCCTGGGCTCCTGAGGCTGGCCAGGTCCACTGTGGCCAGGGGGTCCCTGCAAAGAACCTGACGATGATGAGGTCAGAGCCTAGAAGTGAGTGGCCAGTGTGCCATGCCCTATCGTGCCCTGGGGGTGCAGGCCCCACTCGCCCACACCCCCACCCCCGCTCCCCGTGTCGGGCCAAGGCTGCTGAGCCGCCCTTCCCACCCTTCCCATCCCGGCAGAGTGCCAGGTGGCGGTCCTGCTGGACCTGGCGCGGTCCTACCAGAGCTTGAGGCGGCACATGGAGACCGTGGAGCACAGGAGGTGCCTGGCTGCTCGGAGTGGGTGGGCGGGGGTGCTGAGGATGGAGAGGTCAGATGAGCGTGGGACCCACGAGGGAGCAGGGGCCTGCGGGGGCGGGTTTCAAGAACGGCGAGAGCTGTCGGGGCGCACATGCGTTCCAGCAATTGGTGAGGTGTGCATGGGGAGGGGGCGACTCGGCTGGGCCCTTGGCGCCAGCCCACAGGAGCCGGGTCTCCACAGCGTCTCACAGCTGTCCCTGGAGGAGCCCGTCGAGGCGGCCATCCTGCTGAGCCTGGTGGGTGTCAAGAGCATCCTGGCAAACCAGTGGCCGACGCTGCTGCAGGACAACGCGCTGCGGGCCAGCATCCTGTGGGAAAGTGCGTGGGCCCCGGGCACCCGGGCCTGTCCCGTACCCCTTCAGCAAGGCTGCCAGGTGTCCATGCCTGCCTGAGGGGATGCTTCTCTCCCAGATCTGTTGGCCGTCGGGAAGCCGGTTGGAGAAACGGTGCGCCTCCTTCAGAAGATGACTGGCGAAGAGGCCGTGAACCAAGGTAGGGGAGGGGCGGCCTGCACCCCGCAGCCTTCAGCACCCTCTGCAGCCGCTGCCCGTGGGGCATGTGCACCCCACAGCCCTGCGGGGACAGGTGTCTCCGCTTCTCCATGGGGAACTGGGACTCCCGACGTTAACTAGGAGCCGGAAAAGGGGAGGGCTTGTTCTTGCCTGGAAGTTGCCGGCGTCTCTGCACTGCCCAGCCCCCCACGGTGGCAGCGACGGCCTCGGCAGCGACGGCCCACAACGCCACGTGGCTCCAGAGCCCAGGCACCCCGTCGGCAGCGACGGCCCACAACGCCACGTGGCTCCAGAGCCCAGGCACCCCCTCGGCAGCGATGGCCCACAACGCCACGTGGCTCCAGAGCCCAGAGGGAGAGCATCGCGCTCGTCAGACAGCTGATTCCTCGCTGACAGCTCCAGTCACACAATCCCCCCGAGCCCAGGGCTCTCTGGGAACCGGTGGGAAATCCAGGAGGCAGCTGTGCCTGGCCCCTCCCCAAGCAAGGACTCGCAGGGGCCAACAGCCTGCACCACAGTGCCCGACGGCCCCGGATATGACCAGGAGTCCCAGCCCAGGAAGAGGCCACCCGGAAGAGGAATGCGTGGGTTGAGGGGTGTGTCCCGTTGGCCCCCTGGAGAGCAGGCTGCCTGTCACATGGCACCCAGCGCCCGTCTGTCTCTCAGCCTCACAGGGCAAAAGTCGGGAAGGGGCACGGGACATGGTCTGTTCTCAAACATGGACAGGTGGAACCCCACCCAGCCATCCTTCAGAGTCAGCCAAACTCTCCAGCCACGGTGAGGCGGGAGTAGCCACAGAGGAGCTTTCCGGGACCCTGAGTTGAGGCGCCCAGCAGTGCACGGAAGGGATGGTCTGCCCTGACTAAGAAGGCTTCCCACAAGGCCTTCAGTATCTACCGCTCACCAGGAGTTTATCGTGTAAAGAGCACGTGGTCCACAGTCCGGGGATGCTGGACCCAAGGATCCCTGCTTGTCGGGGGAGGGAGGGAGCGAGGGGCAGGAGGAAGGTGGACGGAACCCACACTCATCCCTGCAAACGCAGAGCAGGGCGCAGACACGGATACCGCAGACACGGATGCTGCAGACAGGGATGCCGCGGTGGTGTGGCTGGTGTGAGGCCCACACGGTGCTCTGCAGGGAAATCGGGGAAGGGCAGAGCCAGGCCGGCTGTTCAGCTGCTGCTGCTCAGTGGTGACCTGCAAGTTCTGGTCCCTGCAATGCAGGCATGAGCCGGGGTGACTGACACTGTTCAAAAGGGGCAGAGGACGCTGCTCCCTGCAAGGCAACCCTGCTAAGGCCGCAGCCACACCCTAGATGGGCGCCCCCCGAGCAGAGCAGCTCACCTGGCCGAGGGGTAGCGGGGGGGCATTGGGCTTCGGGTTAGGAGGTCCAGTCCTGGTGCCATCACCCGGCTGTGCGGGCCTGGACACCTCGGTGCGGGAGGGGTGCGGGTGGTGGGGGCACCTGGGAGGACTGGCGAATGGCAGTGTGTTCCCCACAGCGCCCTCAGTCGGAGTAGCCGCTGCTCCCTGCGCCTGTGCCTTGGCCCTCACCGGGCTGGACGTCCTGCGGGGCCTCAGGGTTCACAGCTCCTGCCCCTTTCTCCACAGACGAGGCTTCTCAGACCTTGAAGGACAAGCTGCCGCTGCTCCAGAGCGCCGAGCTCCTTCCCACCACGCTCAACTTGGTCCTGTATGGGCTGCCGCACCACGCCATTGGCTAGCACAAGCCTGGACCTGCCTCCCGTCAGCTGCTGTGGCCCTAGCACCTGCCTCTGCCCTTGGCTCTGCCCCTCTGCCAACCCATCCCCACCTCCTGGCTCCCATCCCCAGCTCCCAGCTCTCTCTCCCCTTCCTGGGCCTCTCCCCAGCCCTCGGTGCAGCCTCAGCCAGAGATCCTTCCCCAGTGACTTCCGGCAAAACCGCCTTTCCCTGGGGTGAGGCACCCCCGGCAGGGCCTCCAGGTGCCCGGTGCACGGCTCAGAGCCCCAGCAGATGGAGCCTCTCAGCGCTGCACCGGGTACTAGTGCTGAGTTGCTCAGACCAGAAGCGCTGTTTGGACTGTGAGCCTGTTTTTGATTTGAGTGTTTCAGTGAACAACAAAAGCCAGTCTCTGTGTGTGGTGTCTGTGACTTGAGGCTCCGGGTGGGGGGCTCCTGGCCCAGCACCTTCTGGGACGCTGGCCCGCGAGAAATGCGCCCCCTGAACCCAGCAGCTTTCCAGCGTGGAGGTGGGGGTGGGGCTCACTCCAGCCCAGGCCACGTCCCCTGCACATGTGCAGGGCCCCTCAGAAGGAACCTTCCAGAACAAAGAGGCTCGTGGCGGGGCGGAGGGTCTGTGCCAGCGAGCACCATGCAGAGCTTCTCGTGAGGAGATGCTTTTCTTCCGTGCACACTCCTGGTGGCTTCGGCGTCCAGGGGCTCCTGGGGGAGAACAGGTGCCTCCAGATGGCCTTTCTGAGCTTCTGGGTCTGTCTCTCCCACCTCAGCCAGATGGGTGGGGGCTGGGGGTCCATGGGAGGACCATGGGGCCTGCAGAGCCTTCTGGGGACTCGCCCTCCGGCCACACACATGGGCTCTGGCCAAGAACAGGGGAAGGCCCAGGACAGCCCTGAAGGGCCAGAGTGCGAGCCTCGCGTGTTCCCGCCGGCGCTCATGCCTGCCCTCTGCATGGAGCTGTTTCTTCAGCCTGGGACCTGAAAGGTGAAGGCAGAGGGGCAGCTCCCTCCCGCCGTGGGCAACAGGAGCTCAGTGCGGGAGCCACGTGAGGCCAAGGCTGCCTGTGCAACCGCAGAATCTCCTCCATGTCTGATGGGGCAGCAGGGGCAACGTGCCGTGAGGGAGGGAAGGGTCTGCTGAAGGCGTTCCTGCCCACACTGCGCCCGTGGAGCCCACGCGCCAAGCTGGGCACCCATCCAACTGCTGCGGGGCACTGACACCAGGCCAAAGAGAGCCCAGACAGCTGGGTCAGGACAGGTGGCCCCAAAATTGTCCAAAATAGGTCTATGGGCCAGGTACAGTGGCCCACGCCTGTAACCCCAGCACTTTGGGAAGCTGAGGCAGGTGGATCACAAAGTCAATACATCAAGACCATCCTGGTCAACATGGTGAAACCCTGTCTCTACTAAAAATACAAAAATTAGCTGGGCGTGGTGGTGCTCACCTGTAGTCCCAGCTACTCGGGAGGCTGAGGCAGGAGAATCACTTGAACCCAGGAGGCGGAGCTTGCAGTGGGCCGAGATCGCACCACTGCACTCCAGCATGGGCGACAGAGCAAGACTCCGTCTCAAATTTAAAAAAAAAAAGAAAAAAAAAAAGGTCTACGTACCTATTCCTATAGCTGGAATTTAAAAACAATAAGGATAACATCAAACGCTGTGAGGACACCGGGAAATGGGCTCTCACACATTGTGGTGCAGCGTCTTTGGAAAACAGTTTACCTGATTCTTGTCAAGCCGAAACCCAGCAACTGCACTGTTAGGCGTTTAGCCCAGAGGGCGGGAAATACACTTTCACAGAAATGCACACACGAGTGTTTATAGCAACCCTGTGTCCGTCCACAAGCAAACGGTCAAACCCTGCTCTGTCCACTTGGGGTTAACATTGCCCGGCAACAGAAGCAAAGGAATGGTGGCTCCGGCCCGGACAGACCTCCAGGACTTGGGCTGAGGACAAAGCCAGCCTCAGAAGCTTCACCCACGGCAGGGTGCGGCTTGCAGAGTGTCTCAAAGCGGCCGAGCTCTAGCACTGCACAGTGAGTGCGCCCGGCACGGGGGCTGGCGGCTGACACACCAGTTGTGTGTCTTGATTGTGACAGCAATGCCTGTCGCTGCCTGAGGAAGGAACGCCTGTACAAGTGGTGAAAACAGACCACAGCACCCGCAGTTCACCGAGAGCGTGAACCAGTCTCACGTCCCGGCTTTGCCGCCTGCTGCAGCTGTGCCGTGTCACCGCTGGGGAAGCCGGGGAGCGGACATGCGGCGCCATGCCCGTTTTTGCAACTCCCTGTGAATCTATCATTAATTTGACATAAAAATTTTAAATGCACATCTTTGATAATATTGAAAGGTTATGTGTGATTTCCCTTTTTTGTTTGATTTTTCTTTTTTCAAATATATACACATACTTGTTTCAGTTTAGGAAAAAAAAAAAAAAGCTAACTAATGACCAGGAAATAAATTCAAATCAGAGCTGCGCTGGAAATATGGGTTCCCTTCTATGGAGCTGCTGGCGCCCACCCAAACAACAAGAATAAAAGCTTCTGGAAATATTTCATCCGTGCAGTACCACATTTTTTACCCTGCGCTGTGTCCACGCATGTGAGAAATATTAAACAGTGAGTGCTGTTCCATGCATCACAGGCTTTAAAATAACTTTCTGAATTATGTCCCGGCAACATAACAAATCACGTTATCAATTAGCTTCCATAACAGAAGTGGCATTCTGTAATATATTCAAGCATAAAAAAATTGCATCGGTGAAATTTATGTAACCCTAAAAACTATAAGGCAAGAGCAGAAGGCTTGGAATTTATTGGAGATGATGGGGGACGGAGGGTGGTCTCACGGTGTCAGCCCTCAGCCTGCAGGCCCTGAGCACACCGCAGAAACCACGCGGACTGTGGGGGCCGGGACTTCCAGGAGATGCGAAACCAGCCGGCGGGCCCCCAGCCCAGGCCTCCCTCGGGATGGGGGAGGCAGGGACCCTCCTGCACTGCTGTCCCCACTCGGGCAGTGACCGGGTGAGCACAGGCCCCAGGCCACACGCTCGGCAGCCCCATCTTCTCCCTGGAAAGCAGCTGGAAACCTGGCCCGGGCCTTCGGGAGAGCACGAGGTAAGGCTCACTGTGCCCAGGCTGGGGGCTGCCCCCCCCAACTTCCTGACTGCGTGCTGGGCGAGGTGACTTCCCTCCAGCCCTGGTGATTCCCTCCCACGAGGCCTCGTCCTGCTTGGGTCCCAGGTGGGTGGAGGGCACCCCCAATAAGCCGCCCAATTTGGTGCCCTCAGTTCTTCCACCCTCTAAAAATGTCCATTTATTAGTTTACAGATTGAAAATGTTTACACATTTAGAACGAGGGTTTTTAGGAAGCGCTCCCTCGTAGCCCGCACCCAAAGCCACACCAGACGGCAATGTTGAGGGGTCCTTTCTGTCTCCCGTCAGCCTCCGTTCCTGCACAGTGAAGCTTGTGCTGTGTCTCCAGTACCTTTCCCGGCTTCCCCACTTGGAGATGGTCAAGTCCGAGTCCTCGTTTAAAGCCCCCCTTACCCTGCGACAAGCACCTGGCAAGGACCCTCTAAAGGAGTGTGAGTCCCGGCAGCCCGGTCTCTGGAACGCAGCCTCAGCCCCTCACTGCACCGGTGGAGGGGGCCTCTCTGGACAGGGTGGGGCGACAGGGCCCCATCAGGTCTGGGCCACAGCAGAGTGGGCTGGGGGGCCTGGGCACAGCTGGTGCTCCCCGTCCCATACCCACTGGGGTCACACACGTGTAGCTTGGAAGGTGGGTCCCCGAAGTTCCCACCCAAAAGGCCGAGGGAAGGCTAAAAGGTGTGGCCAGCACCCTGCAGTCGTTCCTCTTTTAATCCCCAGGTGCACCTGCCACCCCCTGACCCCTACCCACCTCCGCCTCTCCCTGCTTTGGCAGTCTCAGGCCCTCCCCTGCAGCCTGGGGGCCTGTCCTGGTGCCCTTGGGTTCCTGGAGCTCCCGGTTTGTCCCCTGAGCCACGCCCTGGCCGTCCTCCCCGGAAACACAGGGGCTCTGGGCCGCAGCTTACAGGCACAGCCAAGAGGCCTTTCAGACGGATTTGGATGAAGGAATTAGGCGGGTTAATAAAACTAAAATGTTCACAGATGCTTGTATATAAATTTCTATTAAGTTGCCTCATCCAACACTGGTCTCTAATAGTTTAATTTCTGTGTTAAATAATTAAAACTCTATCTTCAATTGCTGTGAACAATTGTTTTCCTTAATGATCTTCCCAGAGGAGCCAGTAATTTTATATCTTGTAAAAATGATTAAATGGCATCATTATCCCATATCTCTGAAATATAACTCAGCAACTCCAGGAGAGGCCATTTGTATTCAATTAATGCTCCCTCGTGCGAGACGTGGGTGTCACCTCACGCCAGCCTCACCCGGCTGTCCTCTTTTTATGATGACGATGATGAAGATGGAAACAACCAGTTTAATTATCCCATTTCCAACACAGAAATCAATTTCCAATACGTCTTCACCCGTAAAAAAAAAAGGCAGCCGTGGTTCCTGGGAAGGGCAGGAGGAGCGAGAGTCCCGCGAGGGGACAGCGCTGTGGGGACAGGGCCGTGGAGACCCGGCCAAGGGGGTGGACCTGAGGCTCTGGGGTCGGTCAGCTGCTCATCCCCCTCCCAGCCCCCTTCCCACGTGCAGGGCTGGGCCCTGGGAGCTCCCTGCCCCTCCTTGCTGAGCTCAGGGCTCTGCACCCTCAGAGGGGCCTGGGCCCCCCACCTCTGTCCTGTTCCCAGGGGTTACCCTCCCCTGCCCCTCTGGGGCGTGGGTTCCTGGGATGCTCCCGCTTGCTGGGCCGACATGCTGACCTCCATCGGCCCGTCCTGCTGTCCTGGAGTGGCTTTAGCGTGGCGCAGAGCCACTCCTGCTGTTAGGGTGACTCGAGGGACACGCCTGCCTGGCTACTCATCACTGTGCTAGTGGCCAATATAATCTAATTGTTTGACATTTTTATCACAATTCACTGGGACCGGAGTGAGATGGCTAGACTGACACCCCGTGCAGTCGGCTAATGGCCACACAATTACGGGGCGCTCTTACATGTTCTTATTACGGATTTTAATTCTTTGTGACAAGAGGCAAGAGATGGGTTAAGATAATGGGGACGCGGCTGAACTCTATCTGCTGCCTGCGGCTGGGGCCCACCCAGACCTGCCCATCTTTCTGGCCCTGCCCTGAGTCCAGCCTGGGTGGGGTCAGGGTGCTGGAGGGACTTGGGGTGTTCAGCATCCCAAGGCGCAGAGACCAGGGAGGGTCCCTACAACCCCTGACCCCAGGAGACCTCGTCTTTGGAAGGAGGCTCTTAAGGCCTAGGCTGGAGGCCCCTGCGGAGCCCGTACCCCACAACCCTGAGGGCAGAAGGCTGGACCCAGGACTGTCCTGGGGGGCCTTTTAAGGGGCTTGAAAAGGATTTTTCTTGGGAATCCCAGCCCCAGAATGTACTGCCACCTTTGAGGAGCTTGGAGACCTCAGCCCCTAAATACTAGCTGACCTACAATGGGGTGAGGCAGCCCCCCACCAATATCAAGCCCTAGGAGAGGGAGAGCCTCAGGGCTTGGGGCCACAGGACTCACTCAGAAGGGAGGGGAGTGGCTCCATCACAAGTAGCTTTGCTCTCTGGGCTGTAGGGGCCGCTCCCCTCCCTTCTCCGCATCACTGAGCCCCAGCCCTGCAGGGACAGGGCCTGAGACTTCCCAGAATCCTGTGCCTCTCCCTGGGCCCCATTCTTGCCGATCGAAGAAATGGGGGTCAGAGAGAACCAGGTCCCTTAGTAACAGACCCCCCATTCCTGGCCAGGTGTGTGGCCAGCTTCCCAGTGTCCCTGAGAAATCTCACGCCTGTAATCCCAGCACTTTGGGAGGCCGAGGCAGGTGGATCATGAGGTCAAGAGATCAAGACCATCCTGGCCAACATGGTGAAACCCCGTCTCTACTAAAAATACAAAAATCAGCTGGGTGTGGTGGCGGCGCCTGTAGTCCCAGCTACTGGAGAGGCTGAGGCAGGAGAATCACTTGAACCCAGGAGGTGGAGGTTGCAGTGAGCCGAGATCACGCCACCGCATTCCAGCCTGGCAACAGAGGGAGACTCCGTCTCAAAAAAAAAAAAAAAAAAAAAAAAAAAAAAAAAAAGAAAAAAAAACCCCAT
>NC_037677.1:129329470-129341716 GCF_003255815.1 Theropithecus gelada | reverse complement strand
GTCTCAAAAAAAAAAAAAAAAAAAAAAAGAAAAGAAAAAAAAAGAAATAGAACCCCCATTCCTGGCCAGGTGCATGGCCGGTCTCCCTTGCAACACGTGTGGCCATCTTACTAAGTTCTGGTTCAAGGGACGTCCATAAAAGGAAACGCTTGCTCTTTTTCCTTCCTGTCTGCAGGCTGGGATGGAATTTGATGGCTGGAGCTTGGCAGCCATGAGGTACTATGAGGTGAAATCTACATGTCGCGGACGGCACAGCCACAGTTGGAAGGAGCCTGGGTCCTCAATGCTTTTGGGGTCAGAAGCTTCCTGTCCTGACTAGCTCACCTCAGACTCCGTAAACATGAGTGAGCAACAGCATCGCCCCGGTTTAGTTCTCACCAGAGAACCTGATCCTATGGACGCCGTGGGACCACAGGACCATATGGACCATGCGTGGGAGCAGGGGTCCCAGAGCCGCATTTCCCCCTCCAGCGTAGAGTCCTTGAGAGCAGGTCTGCACGGGCTTCGAGGGTGGGGCCTGGGCCTGCTGCCTGAGGCTGCTGTGGTCCCATAATTGCTTCCAGGGGTGACGAGTGTGGTTCCCAAGGCCGTTCTGTCCTGTTCATCCAGAAATTCTGACCCGGGCGAGAGACTCCGATCCGGGTGGAAGACGGGGGCCTCCAAACAGGGCCTTGGGGAGTGTGTGCTTCCCCATCGGTCAGTACCTGACTGCACACCCCACGGGCTGGCCAGGGCTGGGCAGTCCAGTTTCCGGCCAACTCCCCCAGATGGCCCTTGAGCCACCCAGGGGAGTCCCCTCTGCCACCATGACTGAGTTTCCTGAGGCCTCCCCGGCCACACGGAACCGTAAGTTAGTTAAACCTCTTTTCTTTATACTTTACCCAGTCTCGGGCAGTTCTTTATAGCAGCATAAAAACGGACTAATACAACAGGCCCAGGTGAGGCGTCCCGGGCTCAGGTCAGGGCCTACACTGGGCACCACCTTCGCTCCTCTCCTCTCCAGTGAGCACCAAGCCACATGACTTGGGCTGGAATCCCGGCACTGGTCTTGGCCAAAGGGGGATTTACCGGCCCTGGGCACCCCCTGCCCGCCTGTGCCGTGGGACGGTGCGTCGAAGGTGGCTGTGTGGCCTGCGGGTCTGGCAAGGAAGTTGTGGAACTGCTTCCCCACTGGCGTCTGTGTTGGGGGTTGCCTCTTCCAAGGAGGCCCCACAGCCCGGTACTCCCCACATCCCACACAAGCCCTGGCCCGGAGCCTCACCGAGGGGCGTGCTCTAGGGCCATGGCAGGAATGGGTCCGCAGCTCCCCTGAGCAGCCGGAAGCCTCCCCTTCTCCCGCCGCAGAGGACGGCAACTTCTTCCCAGGCCCCCTCTCTTAGCCCACTGAGCAAGAGCCTGGAGCAACCAGGGCCCAACACCAAATGGCCCTGGTCCTTCCAAGCCCAGTCCTGCAACGAACTCCACAGCCACACACGGCCCTACTCCGCCCACCCCATACGGCTTGTGAGCCACTGTGACCCCAGGCTTCCTCCTAGCTGTGCCCACCCTGGAATCCCAATCAGGGCGTGTGAGGCCTCGGGCCATGACTGCAGCCTGATTTCAGCCCCCACCACGCCCAGCCAGCCGCCCTGGCCCACCTCCGGGTCACACCGAGAAACACGTCTCCTAACAGGACTGTTCTGTCACGTCACAGAGGTGGAGGACGCTGGGGGAGGCAGGAAAGGCTGTGGAAGAGAGAATAATCCAAGACCACGCAGACCCGAACCGCGTGCCGGAGAGACCCGGGGAGAGGAGACACGGAGCCGTGTTAAACCAGAATTATTCAACCAGTGTAACGTGTCTGAAGAGTCATCTTGACTAAAAATATTACATAAGCTTTTTCCTTACAATGACATACAGGTATTAAAACTGTCAAGTTTGTCTAAAAGTCAGTTTTTCCTCCTTATCTTGTAACCTAGCGACCAAGTAAGAAAAAAAAAAAAACAAAACCCAGAGCCAACAACGTACCTACGGTACAAGGAGTACTTTTTAAATTTTAAACTTTTTCTTACTTTATCTGAATATAAAAAAAAATCATTAATATAATTTCTAAAAGCCAAATGGAAAAAAAAAACCTCACACCAAAAAAAAAAAAAAGTTAATAGAGCTTATTTATCATCTGTTTCACTCTCCCCAAAGATAGACAAGTTATATTAATGAGCTTGATCA
Source organism: Theropithecus gelada (assembly GCF_003255815.1). NCBI lineage: Eukaryota > Metazoa > Chordata > Mammalia > Primates > Cercopithecidae > Theropithecus > Theropithecus gelada. The sequence goes on along the minus strand of NC_037677.1, from coordinate 129,339,508 downwards.
AAGAAATATTTCCTATTCATAAAACACACCGTTTTACCAGCTTTGCAAGACCCTCGAATTCGAGGCGGACAGCGCAGTCCTGCGGGGATGCTGACCGTGGCAGAAGCAGTGACGTGCGATGAAGCATCGGGCAGTCCCTTGTGGAAGGATCCTTATGAAAAACCTGTGCAATCTTGTGGCTTCCCTCGAATTTAGCAGAATAGGGTTTGGTCTCTTGTGACGATGACGATCTCCTGTCTTTCCCAGTTCCTGAGGAGGCGCCAGCTTGCAAGGACCCCATGGTTTGAAGGAATGGCGGCCCTGGCACCCAGAGACCAGGCGGCAGCAGGCTCCGACTCCACACGCGTTCCAGCGCCTCCCCGGGTGTAGCGGCTCCCACCTTGGCGTGGGCACAAAAAGGGTAAACAGGCAAACAGCAAAAAGGCAGTTCTGCACCCCCATCCGCTGCCGCCAGCAGGGACCTGATTCCTGTCATCTGCCACCGCAGAAATCCTGAAACAGAGACTCCAGTTCCTGCGCTGCTGGCCCGGCGTGGACACTCATGCCATGCCAGTGAGAACGGGCACGGGGCGTCGGGAGGCTGAGGGCCCGGGACCAGGCCGGGCACACCCGGGTTCATGCTCGACGGCTCCCAGGGAAGGGCCCACGGGAGCTCCCTGCAGAACCCCAGGAATTAACCGTCGCCATGGCTCAGACTCTGGCGGGTGGCCGGGAGCTCCCTGCGGAACCCCAGGAATTAACCGTCGCCGTGGCTCAGACTCTGGCGGGTGGAAAGAACCGAAAGGTTTACCTGCAGAGCGCGAGGCAGCAGCCTTGAGAAGGGCCAGCCTGTCCAACAAAGCACAGTGGATGCCAGCGGGAGAAAAACTGCCACCTGCCCGCTGCCAAGGCTGCATCTCTTCATTCACCTGGAGGTGCTGTCGCCGCCCCAAGGTGGCTCAGAAGCTGCCTCGAATCTCCAGACGTTCCCAGAGCAAATCTCAGGAGTGAAATTGGCCTGGGTTTATGGAAAGGACTCCAGGTGTTCTTATTTGGGGACCAGAAGCCTGCTGGGGTGACCCGACGTCCTGGTGCGGTGTGGCCTCCACTGCCATCATGGGCGGTGTCTTTGGCTGTGACTTCGAACCTGGTCAAACCATGTGACCCCTGAGAGTGCTGGGAACAAGCTCAAATCTCCCTGAACTCAAGGTCCCCAGCATCAAGAGAAGCGTCCAGAGCCCACTGTGCCTGAGGGTTGGTCCCAGAACTTCCAGGAACTCAGGCAGCACCTGCTCCGGCTGGCAAGGCGAGTGCCTGTGACGCATTTCCTAAATCGTGTGCTTTGTTGTTTTTATCAATAAAAAGACATGTTCACAGAAAACAAACAAAACAAACAAACAAACAAAACGAAGCACAGCAGAGAATACAACGAAGACGCAGGGTGTGCCTGCTCCTCCCTCCAGGGGCGCCCGCGGGTTCGGGGCCTACTTAGAGTTAACGATGAAATGACACAGATCTGTTTGTTTATTTATTTATTATTGTTATTTTTTTGAGACAGAGTCTCACTCTGTGGTCCAGGCTGGAGTGCAGTGGCACGATACCAGCTCACTACAACCTCCGACTCCCCGGTTCAAGCAGTTCTCCTGCCTCAGCCTCCCTAGTAGCTGGGATTATAGGTGTGAGCCACCCACCACGCCTGGCTAATTTTTGTATTTCTAGTAGAGACGGGGTTTCACCATGTTGGCCAGGCTGGTCTCAAACTCCTGACCTCAAGTGATCCGCCTGCCTGGGGGACCGACCCTGGGACGTGGCCCGTGCACACCTCCTCCTGTGTCCTCTCCTGGAGGGGGCGCCCCCATCTCCCAAGGGAATGTGAAATCTGGGCACCGGGAGCATTTGCACCTGGGAGGGCAGGTTCAGGGCCCTGGGAGAAGCCAAACAAGTAGCGTTGTCTGGGCAGGAGGCGCAGTCTGGCTGGGAAAAGTGGATTAATTCAGATTAATTGAGCTCAACTCAGTCAGGGATGGCAGAGGCCAGGACGGACCGGGCCCCTTTCCCAGCTCCCATGTCCCTGCCCATCAGTTCCCCCGTCCTCCCTGACCCCCTGACTGCCTCCACTGGCCCCCACAACCCCGCCGGCCCCCACCCCTCCCCGCCAGTCCCGTCTTCCTATTGGACGCCCTTTGACTCCAGGGCCTGAAGCATTTCCAGAACCAACCATCACTGGGAAGGCCGCGCCCCTCTAGGATGGCTGCGTGGGCAGCCTCAGGCTGTGGGTCAGGGACCTGTGACCCCGGGCAGGGGGTGCCAGACCCAACTGTGGTGGGAAAGCTGCAGGCCGCCCGGCCTCAGGGCACCTGCCCAGACGAGGACCCAGGGCAGTGGCTGTCCTCCCAGCCCGGCCCTGGAGACGCTGACTCACCTGAAGCCTCAAGGCCTCAGGCCCCAGATCTGCCTCCGACTCCCACGCCAGACAAGCCGCAGTTCCCTTGGCTGAAAGTGGAGGCTGGGGTGGGGGCAACGCTCCAGTCACAGATGGAGTTTCTATTAAGCTGATGCAGGTAGAATGGCCGGGGAGGGGCGGCTTGGCCAGGGGGCCTCACACAGCAGCTGCGTTCCCCAAAAGTCAGAGGCCACTCCCCAGGCAGGGGATGCCCTGGGACAAGTGTCCCATCCTGGATAAACCCTCTCACGTGTGATGCTAGCGTGAAGGCTCTGGAGACGAGGCCCTCGCGAGCCTGGACACGTTGGGGACGGTGGGCGACCCCTTCACTCTCGTCTGAAACCATCTTCTTGTGGGGACCCTGCCCTGGGCTTCCCATCCAGAGACCATTTTCTCCTCACAGACTCGCCCCCGCCTGTGTGCCCCCCGGTGAGGCCCTGGGGGGGCTTCCGCTGCCGGGAGAAGGAGCCACCTCTGCTGTCCCCCGTGCCTGGCAGCTTCCTCCCCACTTTTGGGTCTTCCCAGCGACCCACACGGTGTCCTGATGGCAGCCCTGGCTCCCCCACAGCTCCTGGGCAGAGGGCACCTCCACTGGCACCGCACGGTGACCCAGCACAGGCTGGCGGCCTCCGATCACACCTGTGACCCCGGTGTTGGCACTGTCCCTGCCCGCGTTCACTACAAGCCCTGCTCCCATCTGAGCTCTGTCCGCCAGTGGACCTCAACCAAGACCCAGGATAAATGGACAAAGTGACACCCCGAGAACTCAGAGCACCCCGCAGGGCGGGGCACAGACGGTCCTGAGCTGCAGCTGTCCCACACTCGGCTTCTGTTACGCAGACGCGGCCACTGAGGCCACTGGGCACCCAGGGCCTGGGCTTCTGTGAAGACCTGGATAGGAGGGGCCCCGAGGACCTGCAGAGACGCCCATCATCAGGGGGCACCCATCGTGGGGAGGCACTGGCTGTGGCACCACATGACCCCTCGCCCGCCCGGGGGCCCTCACCCACCAGGAATCCCCCACACAGCGCCGTGGCCCAGCCTGGAGTGGCGCCAGGAGCCAGCCCCTCCGGAAGCCCCCTTGGCCGACGCTGGTCCGATCTCATCCTCGGATCACAGCCAAGGCGCTGGAGCAGGCTCCTGACACAAATCTCCAAGGGCTCAGCACTCAATTAGTGCGTGCGCCACGTGGCCAGATGCCCAAGAGGCCCCGGGAGAGAGCTCATTACGCCGGCTGCACATCTGGTGCCCCAGAGCCCTGGGGAATTAGCTCTGGGTGTGATTTACAGCCATGTCTCCTTGTCCTTTCCTGAAGGAGACAAGATTCTTGGGACCCCAGAGAAGAGCGTTTCTGAGGTGATGCGTGGCTGTCCCATAGGCGGCATGGCCCCTCCACCTCGGCAGCCACGGTGGCCCGCCTGCTCCTGGGGAGTCTCCTCCAGTGACTGAGGGGGACTCAGTCACCCCAGCTGGCTCTTGTGCCCACAGGTGGGAGGGCGGCTTCCTGAGTGGGCGCTGATGTCCTCAAGGGACAGTGTTGCCCCGGGGCCTCCCCAGCCAGAGCCCGCGGCGACTGTGTGCTGGCCGCTGCAGGGGCGAAGAGCCCTTTCTGGCCCAGCTTGTTGGGGACTGTGGGGGCCCAGGTGGCCAAAGGTCTCCAGCTGAGGGCCAGGTGCCTCCAGAGGCAGAGGCCCCTTGGAGGGCCGCTCACCAGCTGTGGGCTCCAGTGAGCTCCTCCAGGCACAGGCATCCAGGAGGGGAGGCGGAGCTGTTCCCCTGGGGGCTGTGGGACACCCACGTGAAGACGGGGAGGTCCCGGCCAGTGCACCCCGGGTGGCAGCACAGATGTAGGGTTCTCAGTGCCCACCAGGGAGCCAAGAGGGCCCTGGAGGTGTCTGTCACCCAGCAGGGCTGCTGACCCAGGGGAGGTCCTGAGGATGGGCCCGGAAGGAGAGGAAGAAAAATGAGCGACAGACAGGGAGGAGCTGCGCCTGCAGCCCAGAGGGTGGGGACAACGCAGGTGGGCGTCAGGGCCGAAGTCACACGGCCAGAAACCTGAGCGGTGCCAACAGACGGGGCAGCTCAGCTCGGGACCAAGGAGCTTGGGACGTGCTTTCTTTCTAAGAACTTCACCTGAGAAGTGAGTGAAGATGACGGATTCTATCAGCAGAAGGCGGGGGCACTTGCACGGGGCAGCTCCCAGCAGCCAGGGGTCCCAGGGATGTGTCCCCAAAGCACGACCACCAGGGAGAAGAGAAGCAGCCTGCCTGGTATAGACACCGCACCCACACGGTTCCTGGACCCAGCATAGACGCTGCACCCACACGGTTCCTGGACCCAGCGTAGACGCTGCACCCACAGGGTTCCTGGACCCAGCGTAGACGCTGCACCCATGCGGTTCCTGAACCCAGTGTAGACGCTGCACCCACAGGGTTCCTGGGGTCCAATGTGTGCGTGAAAATGTCCCGCAGCAGGGCTGAGGCTGAGGAAAGGCATCCCCTGAAATCTCCGCACCAGGGCTCAAACGCCTCGCAGGCCCACCGCAGCCCCCCGTGACACCTTGGCCGCTGCTCAGAGCTGGCCTGTGCTTCAGCAGAAAAAGGCACCTCCACCGAGACGTTCCAGGCCCCTGCAGTAGAAAAAGTGTCCTCCCAATGAGCAACGGGCCCCTCATCTTCCCCAGATGGCATCTGGGTGTCGAGGGACCCACTGGGGCCTCTGCTGAGGGGGCCTGTGGTGAGGGCGCGCCTGCTGCCCCTCCTCTCCCCAGCTCTACTGCTCAGATCCTGGCCTGTCTGCATCCAGCAGCCCCCCGTGCCCTCCTGGGAGGGCTGGACCTTGTCTCTTGGCGGCACTATGGGGTCCTCGGAGCCCTCCATCTGGTTCCAAGCAGGGCAGGGCCCCCTCCCAACACCATCAGCTGCCTCTGGTCACTCCCACCCCTGCCATCCAGGTCCTCCCAGCCCTGCCTGCGGGTGGAGCTGCTCCCTGCCAGGGAGGGTGGGCAGCCTTGGTGCCCCTGCCCACTCCCAGCCCCTGCCCTCTTAGCCCCCCTTCAGGGCCTCCTCAACCCGTGGGTGTTCCAGATTCCACAGCCTGGCCCATATCTTTCAGGGAGAGTGGGTGCCCGGGCACCCACTGTGGCCCCACCCCAGCCTCCAAGTATCCATCCCTGTCCTGGGCCACTCGGCACAGGGAGAAGCGGCGCCATCTCCCCAGAGCTTGATTCTCCACTTCACGTGGACCCGTAGGCGTTGGCAAGTGGGCAAGAGGCCACCATAGCCCGGGAGGAGGGGGCACCTGGGCACCCCACTTGGAGCTGGAACCCCCAGAAGCTGCCCGGGCTCTACCTGGACACCCTCCAGCTCAGGAGATGGGGTGGGGCTGAGTTTGGTCTAAACATGAAGACCTCAGGCTCAACTGGAAATGCCATGGCACCAGGCCCCACACATCCAGCATGTCCTATGGCTCAGGGTTCCTGGAGGCACCTCCACAGTACCTGCTCCACCCGGTGGGAAGTGGGGTGTGCGGTCCTCCCTCTCCAACCTGCACCTGTGCTCTGAAAATCGCTCTGAGGCCTGCAGCTGTCACGCGCATTCATTTACCCAGCATGAATTCAGTCCTCGAGGTGCCCAAAGCACAGGGTGCTGCATCCATCCATGTCCTGAGCAAGCCCGGGAGGAGGCAGACATCAGACACGTCCACCAATGCCTTCAGCAGGGGGCCGGTGCCAAGAGGGGCAGCTGTCCTGGGCGGGAGTGTGGTGGCTGCACCAGACAGGGTAGCTAGGGAGGCGTCCCTCAAGCTGAGACCGAGTGGAGGAGGTGAGCCATGTAAAGTGGGGGCAGAGTGGCTGGGGTGGGTGAGCCTGGGGGCCGCGAGGGGACCAGTGGAGGGCCTGGCAGGCATGCAATGAAATTAGGTGGTAACAGGTGGAGGTGGAGCCTCGCTATCTCTGAAATAATGCCGGTGCCAGCAGGCTGGTGCTCACCAGGCAGCACTGAAGGTGTAAGGAGGGGCCAGGCTAGGCCAGGATGAGGAGTGGAGCCTCCTCTGCCCACCTAGGGTCGTTAACTCCCACCACTGGGCCGGTCCCCACCCCAGCCCTCAGCGCTCATGGCCTTTCAGACCTGGCTGGGTCCAGGAGCCCAGTGGGACCCCAGGGCTGCCTGGCTGGGATCTGCGCCTGCCTCCCAGCCCTTTCCCGCTGCCCTGGCAGGGCTGCCCCCAGAGGGCACGGGAGATGGGGTTGGGGTCTGTCTTGCATGGGAGGCAGAGCCCCGTCCAATTGTGTTGTGGGGTGGGGTTTTCTCCAGCCCCCCTTCCCCTTCCTCCAGCAATTGCAGAGCATCCTGGTGGGTTCCTCTGTTTCCAAGCAGCAGAGGCACCCCGCCTGGCCCCGGGCTCCTGAGGGGCCCTGGTAACCCCACCTCTCCGCTTCCGGGGGTGGGCACCCCAGAGGGGTCCCTTGGGTCATCTTGGGCCTTTATTTGTTCTTTGGTCATGAGGACCCCAGGGAGGCCCCGTCTGGGTCTGGAATGCCTGGTGTGGTTGCCTTGTCAAGCTTGGAGAGGCTGGGAACTGGCTCATTTAAGGAAAAAAGACAAAGCAGTGCCTTTGCCGGGAGCTGCCAGGAGACCCGGCCGGGGAGCGCGGTCAGGGCGGGCAGCTTAGCAACTCGCCTAGGGCTGCGCGGGACAAGTCACCTCAGTGATAAATCAGGGCTTTGTGAATTCCATGTCCTGGGCGGCCGAAGGCGAATGCAGGCTCCTTCCCTGTGTGGAGTTCCCCCGTCGCCCCTCAGCCCCCAGCGCACACCGGACAGGGACACCGGGGCCTACGCCGCTCTCCTTCCCGGCCGAGACACCCGCCGTCCTCCCCATCGCCCGCTCCCCTTGCAGACGCCGCGGGGGTGCAGGTGCAGCGCGTTTGCTGCTCTGACCCGCCCGCGCCCGGGGCCCGCCGCGTTTACGTTGCTCCCTCCGGACAGCCCGGGCGCGGTAGGAGCCCCACAAATACAGGCTGAACGAATAAAACAAACGTTGAACGGCCTCTGCCAAACCCCACACCCTCGGTTTTCCAGCGAGGAGCGTTGGCGCCGATGCCCGCAGCCTTCCTCTCAGGACGTTTGCTCCCAGGCCAGGAGGTGGCATCGCGAACCTCTCCAGGCAGTGGGGCCGCCGGGCAGCGGAGCCCAGGCAAAGGCATCTCGGTCGGAGGCGCTCCGACCTTCCCGGGAGGAGAGGGCGTTGTCTCGGTGGTTTCCGAGAGGGCGGCGCCGGGGCGCGCAGGAGAAAAGGTGCGGGCGGGAGCTGGAGAGGAGGCGGGGTCCGGAGTGCGCGCCGGGAAGCGCAGTTGAAGCCACCGGACCCGCCCGCAGCCCCTGGGGGAGGAGGGCCGGAGAGCGCGTGGGGCGCAGACCGGGGAGCCGGGTAGGACGCGGCACCTGCAGAGCGCGCCAAGACGCCCACGGCTTAGAAAAACGTGGGAGAGGGACCCCCCCCTTACCCAGCTCCTCTGCGCCCCCAACTCACCCTGGACCCCATCCCGCGCCCCTGGGCCCTGGAGAGCCGCACGCTCCGCAGCCAGTGACACGCCAGCCCCACCCGCGACCCCACGCGTTCCCGCGGCAGCCCAGGGAGGACCCGGGGGCGCAGACAGACCCAGGGCCGCCGGGCCGCAGCGCAGCGCCGCCAGGTCCGTGTTTCCTCAGCCATAAAACAGCGCTAACGATGCCCCCGCCCCGCCCCTCCGGGGTGTGAGAGGAGCCGGAGCCGGTCCGGAGCGCGGCTTCCTCCCGCCATCCTGCCCGCGTGCTCCTCCCCGGCCTCAGTTCGGGCGACCCGCGCCCCTCCCGGCCCGCCCAGGGTCTACTCGGCCGCGTGGAGTAGGGGTCCCAGGGCCACAGCAGCCCTCGCCCCGCGCACTCCGCCCTGCCCCCCTCCCCGCCCGCCCGCAGTTCCCGCGTCTCAGCTCAGAGCCCGAGCCTTGTGCCGCGGGCGCCGTCGCCTTGGGGTGCTGGGAGGGGCCCGAACCCGACCCGGGAGGGCCCTTCCTCGTGTTTCCTCCGAGGCAGCGGGGCGCGGGACCGGCCGGGGCGGGTCTCGGGGCCGGGCTGGCGCTGGGGGTCCCCGGGCCAGGCTCCGCGGGGGCCGATCACTGGCGGGGCAGCCGCGCCCAATCGAATTCCAATCCCAACTGAGTGCGGACCCGACAGGGGAAGCGAACCCTCCGTGAACGCGGGGCTGCACCTCAGCGGAGGGGAAGCCGCCGGGGCAGCCCCGAGCGCGCACAGCAGAGGCAGCGGCGGCCGCACCACTGCCCCGGAGATTTCCAAGCCACCACCCAGGAGCGGCCGACGGCGCCAAGTCCCCGCCTCGACCTGCACAAAACGAAAACGGACTCTGGAGCAGGGCGGGAGGGAGCGGACGTGAGACCCCGGGCCCGAGCCCTGGGCGCCTCCTTCCTCCGCGGCACCGACCCCCTGGCGGCCGGGGCGAAACGGGAAAGTCGTTGCGAAGGAAACTCCCCCAGGCCCTCGGGGCTCCCCACGGGCCGTGGGTCACAATCACAGCCGCCCCGTGTCCCTAAATTAATACGAGACGCCACCCCAGAGGTCGGAGGGTTTGCTCGCGGCCGCCTTGCGCGGGGCTCGGAGTCATCTCACCGTCCGGTCTGCGGGATGAGCGAGCGGCTCCCGGTGCCGGGGGAGTGGGGCGGGGGGTCACAGGCTTCGCGCGCGCGTCTAAGGCCGCGTTTCTGCCGCTGCGCGCCCAACCCGCACCCACGTTCGGGCCCTGGACTGGGCTTCCGCGCTGAGGCCGCCCTGGTCTCTGTTCCCCCGGCCGGGGATTCGCGAGAGGCGGCCCGTGGGCGAAGTCGTGGGCCCGGGTCACATCCTGGGGGACCCCCAGCGGGCAAGCGCCGGGCAGTGCGTGTGGTCCCGGGACCCGCCTGCCCGCCCCGCTCCAGCCGGCCTCACTCCTCCACCGCGCCGGCCGCGTGTCGGCGAAACCAGAGGCAGCTCCGTGCGAGCCTCGCCCGGCCGTGAGGCCCGTGGATTCCGTGGACTCCGAGGCCGGTGCCCTCCGCCCTCCTGTGGCCCCGACCCGCCGGGAGCGCGTTCCCCGCCAGCGTCCGCGGCCGCCCACACCCACCGCAGCCCCGGGCGGCCGAGCAGTCGCGACTGGGGCGCGGGCCGGGGCTCTTCCCCAGCGGGGCACTCGGAGCGCGCGGGCGGGTCCTCAAATCTGCATTCTTTCCGTTAATAAAATATGTTCTCGTATTTTTCCCTGATTTCGCATGAAAACCTTTGCCTAACTAAACTCCCATCCGAGCGGGATTTATTTCGTCCCCGGGGAGATAAATCAGGGGGCGAATTTACAGCCCGGGAGGCACCTGCCGCGCTAATGGGCCCTTCATGGAGTGCGCGGCCGGCGGGGGCGCGCGGGCGGGGGGGGGCGCTGGCCAATGGCCGGACCGCAGGGTCCGCAGCCAATCAGCGCGCGCGCCGCGCCCCGGGGGCCCCCGTTATCAGCGCGTCCGTCCCGCGCGGCGCCGCTCCGACCGGCCCCGGAGCCGCAGCCGCCGCCGCCGCCCGCCCGCCCCACGCCGGA